>NC_051216.1:1426403-1443903 GCF_015220715.1 Pygocentrus nattereri | reverse complement strand
AGAACAGAGAGAGAGAGAGAGCGCGAGAGAGATAGATAGAACAGAGAGAGAGAGACAGAGAGAGAGAGAACAAAAAGAGAGAGAGAACAGAGTGAGAGAGAGAACAGAGAGAGAGAGAACAAAAAGAGAGAGAGAACAGAGTGAGAGAGAGAACAGAGAGAGAGAGAGAACAGAGAGAGAGAGAGAGAGAACAGAGAGAGAGAGAACAGAGAGAGAGAGAGAGAGAGAGAGTGAGAGAGAGAGAGAGAGAGAGAGAGAACAGAGAGAGAGAGAGAGAACAGAGAGAGAGAGAGTGAGAGAGAGAGAGAACAGAGAGAGAGAGAGAGAACAGAGAGATAGAGATAGAGAGAACAGAGAGAGAGAGAGAGACAGAGAGAGAGAGAGAGAGAGAGAGAGAGAGAGAACAGAGAGAGAGTGAGAGAGAGAGAGAGAACAGAGAGAGAGAGAGAGAGATCAGAGAGAGAGAGAGAGAGAGATCAGAGAGAGTGAGAGAGAGAGAGAGAGAGAGAACAGAGAGAGAGAGAGTGAGAGAGAGAGAGAGAGAGAGAGACAGAGACAGAGACAGAGAGAGAGAGAGAGAGACAGAGAGAGAGAGAGAACAGAGAGAGAGAAACAGAGACAGAGACAGAGAGAGAGAGAGAGAGATAGAGAGAGAGAGAGACAGAGAGAGAGAGAGAGAGAGAGAGAGAGACAGAGAGATAGAGATAGAGAGAACAGAGAGAGAGAGAGAGACAGAGAGAGAGAGAGAGAGAGAACAGAGAGAGAGAAACAGAGACAGAGACAGAGAGAGATAGAGAGAGAGAGAGAGACAGAGAGAGAGAGAGAGAGAGAGAGAGAGAGAGAGAGAGAGAGAGAGAGAGAGAGAGATAGAGATAGAGAGAACAGAGAGAGAGAGAGAGAGAGAGAGAGAGAGAGAGAGACAGAGAGATAGAGATAGAGAGACAGAGAGAGAGAGACAGAGACAGAGACAGAGAGAGAGAGTGAGTGGAGATTTAACACCTCTTTATTACACCAGTATTATTACAGCTCCGTCAGTCGGTCCATCCAGATTTATGAAATTAAACTACATCTTAAAACTTCCAGACCAGGTGAGCTTCATCATCAGCACAGCACAGCACAGCACATCACTCACACCAACCAACACCTCCACCTGGTCTACCAGCCTATAGAACTCATATTCCACTCTGATCCGCCCGGCCGTCAGACGAGGAACACAAAATTAAATGCACATTAGCAGCTGAACAGATTGTGTGATGCTGTTTTTCCTGATTTCTGTAGTTTTCTGTATTTCCGTGTTTGGAGTAGAGCAGGTTCTTTAAGGCGGATGAGGACGGTGAATAAACTGAAATGATTCATTAACTAGTAACTCAGTCACGATTATCTGTATTCAACCAGGGGAGCCGAGTCGAGTACATGACGCCAGATACGACTCATCAAAGCCGCTGGTTATTCATACACAGTAAATTCCCACAAGACAGCAGGGCAGGAAAACAGCTGCTGCAGACTGGGAGCTGCCCGTCTACGCTGAGATGACCCACCTTTACAGTCGGAGGTGAGTGTGAGCTGACCGGTGACTGTGAGTAAGAGATGAAACGTGTACAGCTCAGTGAAAGTTATAACGTATGATGGCTCTCTAGAGCGTCCTGAATATGACGTGATGCCTTCTAAGGTTCCTTTTCGGTTAACAGGCTGCCCCAAAGAGAGACCTGCCTTCGAAGGCAGTGACCAGTTAGGCAGCTGCCTCTAGAATGGAACACAATAACATTCACTAGAGCAGCTTTTTATAATTTGAGAAACGTCGCTAAAGTCTTTCTTCTCCGTTTCTCTCCCAGAGCGACGCAGAGAAACTTCCACCAGAGTTGATCACTGTAATGATCTTCTTACTGAACTTCCTAAGAAAACGATACACATCAGCGTCCTAACAAACAACACGGAGAGATCAGACCAGTCCGCTTTAAGAGCTGCACTGCCTGGATCACTCAGGAGAGAGTTTAACGCTCTGCTGCTGGTTTTTAAAGCTCGAAATTCAAGATTCAAGAGTTTTATTGTCATAAGCACAGCAGAGCAGGCAGTTACACTGTACAATGAAATTCTTACTGTGCTGTTCCTCCATTCACATAATCTTAAGAGAATAATAAAAAAGAAAATAAGACTACCTATAAAAGCAATAGTAAAAAGTAAAAATGTACAAATGTTCAAAGTTGAAATAAAATTAAAGTTACAAGGGCGTATGTGAAAATATGTAGAGCAGCTGTTCATAAAGTGCATCAAGTGACAGATGTAAACAGTAAACAGGATCTATCTATCTATCTATCTATCTGATCATTGTCAATAATTGTCGTGTCTATAACTGTAAAATATTATCACCTGTCTGTAAAGCACTTTGAGCTGCCACTGGTATGAAGTGCTATATAATAAAATTAAGATATTATTACATAAATGAGTAGATTTTAACAGGTTAATAGCTACGGTTCGTGGATCTTTTAGTCATTCAATTTTAATTTTAAAACAAATATTGAAAAATGGGTCAATTTTCATTTTTGGTTCTGTTATCAGTGGAAAAATGAGAAAAAAAGCTTTGTTTCATGTTTTTGCAAACCAATCATGAAATCAAATAAACACATATCACAAACACATTTTGGGAGGAGTTTCATTAGTGTTTGTTTATTTGATGTGGCTTTGAACCAATAAAAAATAAAAAAGAACCAATACTGGGAAGCAACTCCCGTACAGGACTCCGACCGTTGAACAGTGAAATGAGGGAGAGATGAAAGTCACATTACCCAGTAACGAGGAGGAAAAGTGAAGCTGTAGGTTGGTTATAGCGACTGTGTTGCTGCTCCAGACCTGAGAGCTAATGCTGTGAGCTGTCCCGTGTTCATAGTGCTCCTATAAAGCCATGGCTGCAGGCCAAAGGCCACTCTGCACGTTTATTTTTAAAGTGATGGAAATGTTTATTTCATTCGGAGAAGTAAAATATGACCCTTTGTTCCATTCCTGTTCGTCTGTTATCTGATTTTATGATTTGTTTATAAATATTAAAACAAAGCTATTCATCATTTTTTCACTGACAGTAACACTCACCACAAAACATGTTGGATTCCATTCCTCACTCCAGCTGCAGTGTCTATCGCTAAGCTCTGATCTTTGTCCTCCAGACGAGTTTAATTTGAGCATCTGTAACCCAAACAGTCTGTTCTAGCGTTAGCGTCGCCCAGCTCAAGCACCACAGAGCAGTTCTATTCTCCAACACCAGCCATTCGGCTCTGCCCTCTCAGAGCTCAGCTCTGCCCTCTGTGCTTTTATCTTCTACACTTGTGACAGCAGAGCACCGCTGAGTCCAGCTGAACCTGTGCTGGGGTGTTTGGATCTGCAGGCCACTAGATCAGATAAAAAGGAAGCTAAGAGGTTACAGCTCCAAACACCACAGAGCAGATTTCTGTTCCTCCAACGCCGGACTGACTTCACCTCTTCAGACTGGAGTCAGAGCGAGGCCGGACTGACTTCACTTCTTCAGACTGGAGTCAGAGCGAGGCCGGACTGACTTCACCTCTTCAGACTGGAGTCAGAGCGAGGCTGGACTGACTACACCTCTTCAGACTGGAGTCAGAGCGAGGCCGGACTGATTTCACCTCTTCAGACTGGAGTCAGATCGAGGCCGGACTAACTTCACTTCTTCAGACTGGAGTCAGAGCGAGGCCGGACTGACTTCACCTCTTCAGACTGGAGTCAGAGCGAGGCCGGACTGACTTCACTTCTTCAGACTGGAGTCAGAGCGAGGCCGGACTGACTACACCTCTTCAGACTGGAGTCAGAGCGAGGCCGGACTGACTACACCTCTTCAGACTGGAGTCAGAGCGAGGCCGGACTGACTTCACTTCTTCAGACTGGAGTCAGAGTGAGGCCGGACTGACTTCACTTCTTCAGACTGGAGTCAGAGCGAGGCCGGACTGACCTCACTTCTTCAGACTGGAGTCAGAGCGAGGCCGGACTGACTTCACCTCTTCAGACTGGAGTCAGAGCGAGGCCGGACTGACTTCACTTCTTCAGACTGGAGTCAGAGCAAGGCGGTCAGCATGCAAAGCTAAGCTAACGCTAACCAGCTCCTTTCAGCGAACTGAATTTAATTGTGATGACCCTGATCAAGTAGCCATTACCAGCACTGCTCACACTCTGCAATCACACACACACACACACACACACACACACACACACACACACACACGGAAAAACTCTAAAACAAGACTTACAGGAACTTTATATTTTAGACAGCGCTGTATTCAAAGACTGTAAAAGTCCAAAGAAAAATGTCCAGCAGAAAAAGAGGATTACTGACCTTTCGAGTCCCCAGATGAAGGAAATGTGAATCCGAGCATGTGTGCAGTTTGACAGGGAGAATTCACCTGTATTCAGGCATGGGGAGAATTCTCCTCCGCTCAGGATGATCGCCTGTGGAGAGGAAGCAAAGCAAAGCTGTTAAGAAAGAGACGTGAGTGGGAGTGACTGTGTGTAGCTAGGCAGAGAATGTGGGTAATACACACCTCGTCATGTGGAAGACAGGGTTTTATTCTTTATAGTGACCCATTCGGGAGGGAATGGTTCTGCCCGTGAACCTCCGCTGGTATTAAACTGGCAGTTTCTTCTGGCTTGAAAAAAAGAGTGGCAGTGAGCGAGAGTGTGGAAAGAGAACCTTTGACATGTGTCTGTGTTTAAGTCCAGTTCAGGAGGAAACCAGTGCTGCGAAAAAGGGCTAAACAAAAATGCTGCTGAAGAAGTAACAGATGAACACTGAAGGTTCCACAGGAGGAACCCCAGCAGCCAGAGCAGTCATTTCCAAACACATTGACACCAAGTGAAGAATGGACTGGATCACAGCTGAGAAGCTTGCTAAATGACTTTATGACAACACAACAAACCAGATCAGGTTTGAGCACGAGTTCTTGAAGCAAGAGCAGAGATGGCGCTGGCTGCAGCACCAGTTTGAACAACTGCAAAATGTGGTTCATCAAGACAGGAAAGATCTGCTGGGAGGGGCAGCAACTTCAGCACAAAGCACAACACAAGGACCAACATCCTCTGTTCAGTGAGTGGAAATGGAGAGGCCATTGTTGACTCCAAAGCAGCAGATGGATGAGGAAATTGGTGATGCCATATGCAATACTCGAGCAGTTCCTGGACTCAATCAACAAAGAAACGAGGACTTAAGTCCAAGAAAGGAACCCATCATACCACGCAGCAGAACTCACAGAAGTCTTCACTGCTGCCAGACTGACCACACATGACCACCACTCGGGACAGCAAAATCCAGCCAGCAGCTCATCCAGTAAGTTAGGGGGAAGCCCTGGTGGAAGTGGTCTGAGCCCCAGATCCAAATTACAATCCAGTTACAAATCAGTCAGTAACCCAACATAAAAAGCTCGCACAACAGAAAATATCAGGCGACTCCTACAAACAGCAACACAAAACCACCGCTGAAATGTTTCAACTGGTTGGACAGTGATGGAAAAAATAGAAACCCTAAAGCACACTGAACTGATCCCAAGCAGCACTGCGGAATTACAGAGACCGATTAGATTAAGAGATCCTTATTAATCCCACAAACGGGGAAATTCCCCCTCCGCGTTTAACCCATCTGTGCAGTGAAACACCACATACACACTAGTGAGCACACACACACTAGGGAGCAGTGAGCACACTTTCCCAGGATGGTGGGCAGCCCTATCCACAGCGCCCAGGGAGCAGTTGGGGGTTAGGTGTCTTGCTCAAGGACACCTCAGTCATGGACTGTCGGTTCAGGGGATTGAACCAGAAACCTTCCAGTCACAGGGCCGGTTTCCTGACCTCCAGCCCACAACTGCCCCACAAGGAGGATAAAGCACTAGAACTCCTGTTCAGTAAAGTAAGTGACGATGAAGACGTGAGCAAGACCACTGAGAAAGGCTATTTCTACCTGAGGAGGGAAAGGCTTTACAGGGAGAGCAACACAAGAGAACAGTTAGTGGTTCCACAAAGCTTAAGGGGCGATTCCTGAAATGGGGCACTCAAAACCCATGATCAAGTCACTCAGGTCGGCAAATGACCATAGGAAGAATAGCTTCCAGGTTCTATTGGCCAAGGTAGCATACAGACATAGTGGAATACTGCAAATCTTGCCCTGAATGCCAGCTAACAGCTTCAGCTAATAAAGGGGAAAGGACACCATTAAAAACCACCATTAACTACTACCCAGAGTAGAGGTCCCATTTTCAAGTATAGCGATGGGCATAGGGAGTCCATTAGAACGCAGCAGTACTGGGAATAGGTAAGTTGTAGTTGCCTGTGATTATGTTAGCAGGTACCCTGAAGCATTTTCCCTATAAAAGATCAAAACTAGATGAATCATCATTGTCCTTATCCAGTCATTTCCCAGGTGGGAATTCCTAGACAGGTGCTAATGGACCAAGGAATTCATTTAACATCTAAAAAGATGAAGCAGGCCTTCAACCTCTTAGGAGTACAGGGCATAAGGACCATTCCAAACCAGCCCCGAACTGATGGTATGGTTGAGCGTTTTAACAAGACCCTGAAAGCCATGGTCTAAAAAGAAGTTCCCCAAGCCTCAATAGGTCCCCATTTGAATTCCTTTGGACCATTTGGACCATTAGGCATCCTAAAAGAAGTGTGGGATGGCATCAATGCAGAAGGGCAGTTTAATGTGCTGTCCTGTGTTCTAAAGATGAAGGACAAGATACACATGCTGACGACAGTCAGAGAGAACACGGATAAGGCACAACAACAGCAAAAGACCTGGTATGACACCAGGCCAGAAAGTCTTCATCCTACTGCCAAGCTTAGACAGCAGACTGTTAAAGTGGCAAAGCCTGTGTGAGGTCACAAGGAAGATGCAGTGAGAAATCGAGAAGGACCGATTTCATAATCTGTGACATATCTGCTGAGTAAAGATCTGATCAGGCAGACTTTTTGCAGGATTTCATTTGAAGACCTAAAGGACTGTTTGTGCCAAGAGCCAATATTGCAAAGCCCAGACTTCGCCTTACCTTTTATCAGACAGAGCAACGTGTTTGGGGCTGGGCTTGGCACAGTACCACTCCAGGGCTCCGGCGAGGACAACAGACCTGTGAAGGACATAAGCCGTAAACTCTTCCCCAGGGAGGTGAAGTACTCTACTCTAAAAATGAAGCACTGGACACTTGGGAATTACTTCACCCTAGAAACGGCCCACAGGACCTCACAATGGCTCAGCATGAAGGACAGTAAAGCGAGGATTATCAGACGGTACTTCTCATTTCAGCCTTTGATATTTTGAGTACAAGGCAGGAAAACAAATGTGTCCACAGACGTCTCGATTCGTCAGGGTGAAGACTGATGAGCTTAAGGGTGTGAGTTGACGACCCTGATCAAGTAGCCATGACCAGCACCGCCCACGTGCTGCAATCCCACACACGAAAATACGAGACGTGGGAAATCAAACAGCAAACGGCTTCATCATTACAGCCCCTAACGGCTCTGTGGCCCTCAGAGAGTGAGATAACCGTGTAAACCACACTGAGCCTGGTTCCGTGTCAAAGCACCGCTGGAACCGTTATCCTCTGTGCTCAGAACGGTTCAGACCTGCAATAGAAAAGAGGCCAAAGTAACAAAAATTAAAGTAACGTTTAATAATAAACTAAATGGAGCAAAATAAACAACAAATACTGAAAGACATCAAAATGGAAAAAAACAGAGAATTGATTCTCAAATCATTTGATAAAATACCACCTTAGACTTTTAATTTAAATGAACTTTTCATCAAAGAATATTTATTTACACCTTCATACAAAAAACAAAAAAGTAAAAATCAATTTTCAATTTGTATGTTTTTTTTTAATTCCACCCATCCTACTTTCAAACTTTCAACTGCTCCACTAAAAAAACACTACAGAAACCTTAATTTTTGTGTCCCTAACATTCATAGATACGTTAGGGTTACAATTTATTTAACTTTTTAAAATAAAGCAACGTTACTTTAACAATTTCACCTGCTTGAGTCTCAGTTTAGCAATATTGTTTTTTTTATTCACAGCCGTGTGTGAAGGCTGAGACCTTACATCTACAGTATACTTGACTATGGAATATAGAAATTAAATGAAAAAGAAAACAAATGGCAAATAAATATAAAATAAATTATACTAAGTTATATAATAAATTGAGTCCCCAGGAGTCGCGTCAGTGGTGTTAGAAGAGTGGACGTTTCTGGAGAAAGCAGCATATTTAAGACACTATAGGCCAAATTACACTACAGACTCAGACCAAGCCCAAACCAGGGGTGTCCAGTCTTATCTGTGAAGGACTGGTGTCGGGACCAAAGAACTCCCCGTCCTCCGCTCCGAAGGTCCCGACGATGTGGAAAAACGTTACTCATTAATTAAAGTCAAATCAAAGTTTTGATTTTTATTTAATCTGCTCTTGAATGTAAACATTGGTAGTGAATTAAAAGAATTGAAAAGCGTTCTTGCAGAAGTTAAAGAAAAGTGAAAAATCAGATGAAAAGACCAAACTTCAGCCGCAGGTTCGGCTCGAAGGGAAGAAAAGGCGTCTTTATTAGGTCCAGTGTGACGAGCTGGCGCCGAAAGCCAAAATATACAGACACTTCAAAACCTGTACAGTTTATACCACCTATGAGCGAAGCCATCACCCCTCCCTGGGGTGAGAAGGGTGAGATCATCGCTCCACCTATTCTTCATACATCCTGAAATCACCAATCAGTAGAACTGTTCTAGCTTTCTTAGGAACCTTTGTTTCCTCTATTTTATAGAATTCCCTTATCCTGGCATGAGGTCATCTTAGCCGAGTGTTGGATGCTCTCCTCGTTAGTTTTGATTGATGGGCTGGGTTCTACCGGTTCTTATCCGTTTCCCTGACTAACGGCAGGCTTGTTTTCGCGGCTCCTAGTCCAGGTGCACTCACTGTCAAAGATCTCCTTTACAGCCTGTACTGTCTGCTCCTGGAGCGGAAAATCCACATGTGGAAGTTTTGGGCCTGCTGTTCCGGTCCCTGTCTGCCTGCCTCAGTGAAATGCTTACAGGCCTGTCGGTCTCTGCTTTATGCTCATAACTCCGTCTTTAATCATTTCTAAGGAAATTATTATTACAAAACTTTTATTAAAAGGTGATTTTAGGACATATTTCTTCAAAAATCCCACACTGGTGTGGCTGCAGGTTCTCATTGCAACAAACGAGTCAGACGTTCAGTTGTTTAAAGACTGAGACAATCTGATTAAACGAGTGTTCTTCTTGACTTAAATGAAAACTCCCTTTTCGGATAAGACCGGACATCCCTGGCCTAAATGTAAACGCGGGAAAAACCGCACTGACAGTCCAGTTATTCCAGGCTCATTCCAAGTCCAGGAAAGTGACATTGCGAGTGATGCTCTGTTTATTGTGCAGTGAATATGCCAACAGTTTCATTAGCAATGTGGTCCATTTATCTTTCCAGACTTTGTGTTAGATGAATATCCTCAAAATTAAAATGATAAAACAGACACCTCAACTACTTCTACTCTACGTTTACTGTAAGTTTACAATCATGTAATACTTATTGATACTCATCAGGTTTCACTTCAGCATCAGACATTGCTATAAGGTTTTTTTCTAGTTGCAGTAAGAAAATACAGGAAAACAGAAAGCTAAGAAACACCGCCATCTGGTGGTGAACATGAAAAATAACCACTAAAGCAGCTCCTGTCCTGCTGGTTTGTAGACACAGCAGAAAATAACAAACACAATGGAAATGACTTGGAGTGAATATACAGCCACAACACACAGGTTCAGCTGTAACTCGGTCAGATTATCTGTGTGAATAAAACTCGCTAACACTAGCGCAGCCTCCTGCGGCTCTAACAGTAAAATGACTGAAACGCTCGTTCTGATAATCCCAGCTTCAGTATGTTGGTCTGTAAGTGGTGTTAATTATGAATATAGAAGCTAATATTGATAATTACAGCACTTCACTGTGATATTTAGAGCGTTCTGGGTCCACAGTCCGGAGCAGTGAGGACCCACAGCAATGCACTCAGTCTTTACTGTGAGTTTCCCAGAATTCCTTAAAGCAGAAGATGCTGCATTTCACTGACCAGCCAGTAGGTGGTGCTGAACCCATGATATGAATCACACTGAACCCACACGACTCTCCTCATTACTGATCTTCTGTTACTCTCTAGAACCCAAACAACGCCCCCCCTGAACCCAGCAGGGCTTTCAGTGCTTTATTAGAGAAACAGCCGATCACAGTAAATGAGGCGAGGAACTGCACCGCTGTGTACAGTAGATCTGTTAGAAAAGCAGGAACAATAACATCCTTTACGTTCTCACTACCCCCCCCCCCCCCCCCATTATTTCTTTTTTTAAATACTCAAATTAAAGGAAGAACACAGCTGCTTCCGTCTTCCTATCACATCGCAGGCCTTTAAAAACAAAATCAACTAAAACAAATCAAAACTAACAAGATTAATCGAACAAAGTAACAATCATTAATAAATCAAAAACAATCCTCTGATCTGAAACAGACATAAAGTAGCACAAAGTAAGTAAAAATAACAAAAATAATAAACAATAAACTAAAACTAAACATCTTATTAATAAAATTTAGGCTTTTATCTACATTTAATGACTGGCTTATTAATGTAAATGCATCATCAAGCCATACGCCAACATACCGGTATTCAGTATATACATCAAGTACTGGAACTCACTGAATATAAAAATGCTTTGATGTACATTTTATCCCAGTTCTTCTAGTAATATTTTCATCCTATTTAATTCATTTGCATTTTTAACTGCATGCAATAAGACTCTTTATTACTCATATACTTCCTTGGTGTTGTGATTTTAATGGCCAGCAGTATTTCTGCTCATTTTGCCTCACTAAACAGAACAAAGCCGTGTACATTTACAGTGATACGGCAGTGTTGGTACAAAACAATGATCACATGCCTGATTTCAGTCTGCTGCTTCTTTTTACCACTGAGCTTGGAACAGTATTTAAAAGAATTAATAGAAATTATTAAAATGCTTTAGGATTTCCGAGCTGGGAAGCCCACTTTTATTCCCGAGTATATAAATACATGAAGAGTATTTGCACTTGACTAATATTGTGCGTCGGCTGCTGAAGTGGTGGAGTTTTATCTTCTCAGGCTCTTTTGGACCATGCCGTAGATCAGGGTTTCATCTTTCCTGCAAGTAATTACAACATTGAGAACATTTTAATTTTTAGTGGAACGAGGTTTCATAAATCTTTATTAGTGACATGTTCTGTGGTGCCACATGCTCTCTGTTATTTCATTCAGATGTTTCAGAGAAAAAGAACCTTTTCACATTCAATTCCATAATAAATCTGAAAGATCAGGAGGAGAAACTTTTTCTGTGTGATTCTTCACACATTCAGGTGCTCCATTGGTGTCAGAAGTGAGAAAGTTCACAGGTTTATTTAGTAAGCATGTGACATCTTATGCAAAAAGTGTAAATCATAGAGGGAGTCACAATGTGGCTGTTTGTAACAGTGTTATAGTTTAGCAACACGATTATTTTATACAGCTTTTCTTAAAGAACCAGAGAAACTAAATCCGTGTTTTCTTTCAGAGTAGATTAATTTTGCTCTTGTGGGCACACAACACACAGCATGTCCTATCGGTAACTTTCCATTTTCCACTAAATGTTCAATCTTCATGAAAAGTATATGGGCACCCCTCCTAACTTTTAGTTCAGGTCTTTCAGCCACACTCATTACTAATAGGTGTATAAAATCAAGCTCACAGCCATGCAGCCCACATAGACCACATGTCTCCATATACCAAACAACGGCATCACACCGGCCAGCTTCACCACCTACCGCCAGGACAGGACTCTGGGGAACAGATATAGCGGTTCTTACCAGTCACTGCTCTCCAGACATTGAACTCCTAACAGTCAAAGTTCAACCCTTTTTTTGTTTGCCCAGGGACTTTAGCTCAGTCCTCCTCACTACCGTCTACACCCCACCTCAGGCAGATAAGTCACGGGCACTGGAGGTTTTGTAAACGACTATTAATGGACTGGAGAACGTTCACCCTGAGGCTGCTTTTACTGTGGTTGGGGACTTTAACAGGGCAAACTTGAAGAAGGTCCTGCCCAAAAACTACCAGCACATTAAATTTCCCATCCGAGGAGAACAGACTGACCACTGCTACACCGCAATCAAGGACAGTTACAAACCCCTCCCCCGCCCTGCGTTCGGCAAAGCTGATCACACCTCTATTCTTCTCCTGCCCGCATACAAACAGACTTACAGGCAAAACCAGTGCTCAGATCAGTCTGTCAATGGAGTGAGGAGGCCATCTTCACACTTCAAGACTGCTTTGAATCCAGAGATTGGAAGATGTTGTGATGTGGTTGGCGCAGACATCAATGAATACACTGACTCCATCACAAGCTACATCAGTAAATGCACTGAAGACACTGTACTAAAAATCAATGTCAGATCATTTCCCAAACAGAAACCCTGGATCAGTGCTGAGGTTCGAGCCAAACTAAGAGCTCGGGCTGCTGCCTGCAACTCTGGTGACCCGGCTAGCTACAAGAAGGCCAGATGACCTTCAAAGGACCATCAAGCTGGCCAAAAGGAGCTACAGGGACAGAGTGGTATCTACAACCCCAATTCCAATAAAGTTGGGACGCTGTGTAAAACATAAAATAACAATACGATGATTTGGAAATCCTTTTCAGCCTTTATTCAATTGAATCCACTACAAAGATGAGATATTTAATGTTCAAACAGATAAACTTTATTGTTTTTTGCAAATATTGACTCATTTTGAATTTGATGCCTGCAACACGTTCCAGAGAAGTTGGCACAGGGGCGTGTTTCCCACTGTGTTACATCACCTTTCCTTTAACACTCAATAAGCGTTTGGGAACTGAGGACACTGATTGTTGAAGCTTTGTAGGTGGAATTCTTTCCCATTCCTGCTTGATGTCCAGCTTCAGTTTCTCAGCAGTCCGGGGGTCTCCGCTGTCGTATTTTGAGCTTCATAATGTGCCACACATTTTCAATGGGAGACGGGTCTGGACTGCAGGCAGGCCAGTCTAGTACCCGCACTCTTTTACTACGAAGCCACGCTGTTGGAACACGTGCAGAATGTGGCTCGGCATCGTCTTGCTGAAATAAGCAGGACGTCCCTGAAAAAGACGCTGCTTGGATGGCAGCAGATGTTGCTCCAACACCTGTATGTACCTTTCAGCATTAATGGGGCCTTCACAGATGTGCAGGTTACCCCTGCCATGGGCACTAACACCCCCCCACACCATCAGAGATGCTGGCTTTTGAACTTTGCTCTGAAAACAATCCGGACAGTCCTTTTCCTCTTTGGCCCGGAGGACACGACGTCCGTGATTTCCAGAAACAGTGTGAAATGTGGACGCGTCAGACCACAGGACACTTTTCCACTCTGCGTCAGTCCATCTCAGATGAGCTCGGCCCAGAGAAGCCGGCGGCGTTTCTGGGTGGTGTTGATATGTGGCTTCGCTTTGCATGGCAGAGTTTTAACTTGCACTTGTAGATGGAGCGACGAACTGAGTTCACTGACAGTGGTTTTCCGAAGTGTTCCTGAGCCCATGTGGGAATATCAGTTACAGAATGATGTGGGTTTTTAATGCAGTGCCGCCTGAGGGGTCGAAGGTCACGGGCATTCAGTGCTGGTTTTCTGCCTTGCCGCTTACCTGCAGAGATTTCTCCAGATTCTCTGAATCTTTTGATGATATTATGGACTGTAGATGATGAAATCCCTAAATTCCTGCAGTTGCACGTTGAGAAACGTTGATCTTAAACTGTTGGACTATTTGCTCATGCAGTTGTTCACAAAGTGGTGAACCTCGCCCGTCCTTGCTTGTGAACGACTGAGCCTTTCAGGGATGCTTCCTTTATACCCAATCATGACCCTCACCTGTTTCCAATTAACCTGTTCACCTGTGGAATGTTCCAAACAGGTGTTTTTTGAGCATTCCCAGTCTTTTGTTGCCCCTGTCCCAACTTCTTTGGAACGTGTTGCAGGCATCAAATTCAAAATGAGTGAATATTTGCAAAAAACAATAAAGTTTATCAGTTTGAACATTAAATATCTCGTCTTTGTAGTGGATTCAGTTGAATATCGGTTGAAAAGGATTTGCAGATCATCGTATTCTGTTTTTATTTGTTTTACACAACGTCCCAACTTCACTGGAATTGGGGTTGTACTTTCTTTACTTTGACTAGCTGAGCCTCACCACAAGCATTTCAATGCATAAATGCCGTGACATCTGCAAATAAACAAACTTGAAACTTCAATGAGTTGCATTAAAGAGCTCATTGACTAAACATGGCACCGTCACAGGATGCCGCCTCTGCCACAAGTCAGTTTGTGAATTTCTGCCATGGGCATGTGTAAGTTCATCATTCAGGGGAACTTGTGCACATTTGTAATTGTTAACATTTAATGAGAGACAGATTCTGAAACCCGACCGATGACTGGCCTGATGACCGAACGTCATGGACTTGGAGTTTCTTTTATTAACGGTGTGAACTGTGACAGCACGGTAGATAAGAATGACTTTCCGTGCCCATTCCTGCCCCAAAGCAGCGTAGCAGTAATGATATGACTCGGTTTTCAAAAGACCAGAATGAAACGTGGCTGAATTTGACAGGCCAGTGGGAGGCAAACCAATGGCCAATGATAGAAGCCACCAAAACCTTGACAAGGTACCACGTCAGTGAAAAGCTATAAGCCACTGGGCTTTGAGCTCTGATCCTATAAATGGGGTGACCGCAAATACAGATATAGTCTATATGAAGAACTTCAGACTTGATCATTAATTAGAGATTTGAAATAAATCCCAATTCAAACGGAGTGAAAATCTAAAAACCCAGCTCCTGTCTGATCAGGGCTGTGTGGACGTTTCAGGGAAGGCGTCATCTCGTTTAACTGTTAGTGCTGGGTCAAATACGTCCCGCGTCACTGTAAATAATCCTACAGCATGTCGTAGGTTTTCCTTCACCTCTAAGATCACCATATGTTTGTACAGTGCTCACACAATGTTCTTCCTGAGGTGTAGGACATTACCGCCCCCTACTGGTCTGACATCACGCAGGTGTTAAGTTAATTTGGTATTTCTGTGAATGCGGCTAGTGTGGATGAAGATTTTGAAGATGAAGGTAAAAACTATGGCTGTGTTTGTAAACATAACGTGTAACTGAACAAGTACTGCATGCTGCTCCTCACAGCCGTGGGTCCACAAGCTCGGTAGAAAGGACCCCAGCCAGGCTGATCTCTGACCGGTCTCTGTGGTTTTTAAACTCTGCAGCCACTGAAACTGAGTGAGTTACATTAAAGATCCATTTTAAATAATTACATTGAGCTCCCTGGGACTCTAAAGAACATCAGATGTGTGTTCATGTCCCGAAGATTTACAGAGAAAACAGGCTGGCGTTGGTGAAAGTGTGTAAAGCATGAAAAGAAGGTCGAGTTTAACCGTCTGTGCTGCGCTGAATCTGTTTCCAGAGAAAGCAGAAGAAGTGGTCTGAGTGAGTGAGTGAGTGTGTGTATGTGTGTGTGTGAGAGAGTGTGTATGTGTGTGTGTGAGAGAGTGTGTATGTGTGTGTGTGTGTGAGAGAGAGAGTGTGTGTGAGAGAGTGTGTGTGAGAGAGTGTGTGTGAGAGAGAGTGTGTGTGTGTGTGTGTGTGTGTGTGTGTGAGAGAGAGTGTGTGTGTGTGTGTGTGTGTGTAATAGGGTTCACTGCTATCTGTCCTGCTTACTGAGCAGTTCCTGGTTTAGCAGTGTTCACTGCGGCGTACTGCACTTCCTCTTCTTGAAGCAGAACGTTTGACGGGTGGACGGTGGAGTTGAGAGGAACGTCCTTCATCTGAGAGCGTGAGAAATGAACGGTGGCGTACTGAACATCATCCTGATCATCTGAGGATGCAGCTCTTGGGGGCTCAGAGGTCACAGCCAGGGTGGAGATCCCATCGTACGCAGGAGCAGAAGCTCCCTGAGAGAGTGAGAGAGATGATTATTCATCTCAGCCGAACTAGCCTGTTAGGATTAACACAGAAACCAGAATCAAAAATCACATCAAACCTGAAGACAAGAGTCTCTTTACAGCTCGAGAGGGCAACCCCTGCTGCACACAGAGTATTAGACCATCAGCTCTCATGAATTCCTTTAGAAATCTAATGTAAACTGGACTCAAGACTCCCTTATTGAAGGTGCTTTCACATACGGTTCTGTTTAAATGAACCGAACTCATTTGTGTGAAAGAGAACCTGAAAAGGAACCAGCTGTAAATGAGCTTTTCACAATGTAAGGAAACTCGAGGTTTAAAGGGGACGTCAGAGATCTGACCGTCACGTTTGAGCCCAGAGTCACAAACGCTAATAAAGCCAAGATATTAAAACCATTAGGTGTTTACTGTTTATTATCTAAACGCTTTTAAATTATTAGTACATTTACTGAATTCCTTGTGCTGCATTATGCACTGTATATTTAACTGTCATTGTTTTATGAACACAGTAAGCTACTCGAGTCGGTGTTGCAGTGATTTCAGGTGCTTTACCTCTGCACTGTGCGCCTGCCTGGCATCAGCCTTTAATACAATAAAACAACAAGATCATACAGCTCAATCAGAAAGTCCAGGTCTGAGCCCCAGATGAAGGGAAAAAACTTCTCAGAGCAAAAGAAACAGGAATCCAGACTCAGAAGACGTTCCTCCTCTGGTCCTCACCAGATAGCAAACCAGTGACATACGAGCAAAATGCCCAGAGAACAAGGTTTTACACTTCATAGTCTTCTAACTAGAGAAAGGAAACGAGCCGGCGGCTGGGCAGACGTATTTAGATGAACCAGTGAAAACCAACAGCTGTTAGAGGAACAAATGAGGAAGTACTGTATGAAAACCAGCGGCTTCTGTTGGAAACGGATCCCAGTGAAACTGAGAGTTAGTCATGAACACCTGTGACTGCACAGGCCCTCAGGTCTTATTGCTGTAATACGCAGTGCTGCTGTCGGCCACACAGAGGCGTAGTACGGTGGGTGTGAAGCTTCCAACATGCAAACATTTTATTCAACAGTAAATTCACATTAAAGTGTACAATCAGTCTCTGTAGAGGATGTTAAGTTATTTATCCAAAAAAACCTGAGTCCACCTGAAATACTGGACCTGTCCAAGTATTAAAACCACAGAACTCACCTCTCTGCTCTTCTCTGTCTCTCTGCTGGTCACTGCTGCTCGTCTCCTGTTGGAGTTTTCAGAGGAAAATGACCTTCAGACTCACATCTCCAGCATTAAATCAGCTCCTGTTAATGTTCTGAAACTGCACACCGTCTATTTCACTCTCCACTGTATTAAACTGCTGATATTAGAGTGAAGAAGCTGAACTGCAGCACAGCTTACAGGCAGCATTTGGAGGATGTTTCATATCTTACATGTGTTCAGATTCTCACCTCATCCACAAAAAGACT
>NC_051216.1:1383903-1416403 GCF_015220715.1 Pygocentrus nattereri | reverse complement strand
AATCCTCAGCTTCATGGGGAAAGTCTCTGGGCTGGACAGCGTCCGGTGCGACACCTCGCAGCTGACGTCTCTGCCGTTGTCGGCCGGAGTCGGCACCAACCAGTACTCGCTCTTCACTGTCACCGTGCGGTCCTGGTTCTCTGTCCGGGTCGTTCCGTTGCCCCCCACTGAAGCCCCCCAGGATATGTTCGCCGGCGGATGCCCGTTGGCCGACTGGCAGTGGGCCACGATGACCGGGGCTGTGCCAGCCTGTACGGTGACCGTGGAGGCGGTGTTTGAGGGCTTGGCTGGAACAGAAAGAGATTTGGATGATGGATGATAAAGTAGAGTTGCAGCTAACGTAGATTCTGATGTACAGGCCTCTGTAAAAATGGACAAAAGGACACTGTCCACCTAAAAACAGTAGAATCCGTGACCAACGTGCTTCTTCTGAGATGTGAAGCTCCACTACACCTTTTCAAACTGCTGACCCAACAGAAGCAGCTCAGCACGTCTGAAGGAGAACGCTGACGCTATCTGTTATGTTCTCCATCTAAGCAGCAGAAGGTAAATGCGTTTAGTGTTTATAACTGTACAGAGTTGCCGTCTGGTAAGTTTGGTTTTCAGCGGCCATCATTATCACTGGCCAATATTTCTCTGTTGCTTAGTAACACGAGGCTCGCAATGCATGTTGGTATACATTCAGCTGGTTTAGCGTTCTATGGTGAAATTATGAGTGCATAAAATTTGGACCGTTCTGGTTCAAAATTTCACCACAGCGCCCTAAAATGCAAACAGGGATCCATTTCGGTCAAGAGCAGGAAGTTCCTGTAGAGTACTGCATCATCGTTAAGAATGAAACCTTGTTGGCTAACTGGTTAAACATTTTGGAGTCAAATTAAGTGATAATTTCAGCAAGAAATCAAACATACATCATTTTCCTCTTAACTCAAATGCAGAGGACCAGCCAAGACATGTTTGGAGCTGTCTGACGTTTGCTTCTTTAGTTTTACACTGAAGCTACAAGACTAATGCAGCTCATAAGTACTGGAAGCCATGAGTTAGCACAGCAAACAGGTTCCCAACACTGTTACATACCGTTATCATCATCCAGGCTTCAGGATGACTGCTACTAGTGTTTCTAGCTTTGCTGTGTACCTTTGTCCATTTGTACAGGCGACTGGATGTCGTGTACCATCAGGAATCAATTGTTACAAAGTAAAGAAGCAAATGACTTTTCAGACACCAAAATGGAAAAAGTGCAAATTTGACCGAGGCTGAGAGAGGAGTGCTGGACTCGGTCCACAGTGCTCACAATGTACCTGCGTTCCACTGAGGACATCAAAGTGATGGAGAGCAGAAAAGTGAGGGAGATGGAAAAACAAGAGCAACGTGTGTGCAGGAAAAACAAGAACATGAGGAAAAACCGACTCACGAGGCAAAACTAAAACTACAACCACATAAAGCTAAAACTGCTCTATGAACAATCCAGAACAAACTCACACACATTCACATTCAATGCCAAGGAAAGACTGAAGACTGAAACAAGGAGTATATATACAAACACTGAAGATGAGAGACAGCTGAGAGCAGTGATGGAGCGGAGCTAAGAACAAGAAACCGGTGGTGAAGACGGGCAGAACAGGGGTGGAGCTAACAACAACACAAGCACATGGACTAGAAAACACAAGCACATGGCAAATATAAACAAAGGTACAAGACAGATGGAAACAAAGAAAGACGAGGACAAATGACCAGGTCATTAACACACAGCACACTGAGTATTATTCTAATCATTCAAGTTTACACCAATCACAGTAAACGCATCACAATATCACAGACACACACAGTCCTGCCTACTGCTCACCTAGAATGATGAGGTTGGTGACGCCCTGCTCGTTTCCGCTGGGGAAAGTGGCGAATTCACAGATGTACCTTCCCTCATCGGTCATCTTAATGTCTGAGATCTGAATGGCTGGACTCTCCAATAGGGGCGGGTCAGTCGTGAAACTCACGCGGCCTTTCAGCAGGGACTCTGGGTAATAGACTCCAAAAGATGGATGAAACACTGCAGTGTTGTTTCGGACACCAGCAGCTGTTTCGAAAATCCAGGATATCTACAGTGCAGAAAGAGAGAAAACTGAACCCAAACAGCCAAAATATCAATGTTCTTTCTTCTTCTTCTTCTTCTTCTTCTTCTTTCGGCTGCTCCCTTTAGGGGTCGCCACAGCGGATCATCTGCCTCCATCTTGCCCTATCCACTGCCTCCTCGACTTTCACACCAACCATCTCCATGTCCACCTTCACTACATCCATAAACCTTCTCTGAGGTCTACCTCTTCTCCTTCTACCTGGCAGCTCCTTCTCCAACATTCTTTGACCAATATATCCACTATTCCTCCTCAACACATGTCCAAACCATCTCAACCTGGCCTCTCTGGCTTTATCTCCAAACTGCTCCACCTTCACTGTCCCTCTGATCTGCTCATTTCTAATCTTGTCCATCCTTGTCACTCCCAACGAAAATCTCAGCATCTTCATCTCCGCCACCTCCAGCTCAGCCTCCTGTCTTTCAGACAGAGCCACAGTCTCCAAACCAGACATCATAGCAGGACGCACTGCTGTCTTGTAAACCTTCCCTTTCACTCTTGCTGCTATCCTTCTGTCACACATCAGCCCTGACACCCGTCTCCACCCACTCCATCCTGCCTGCACCCTCTTCTTCACCTCTTTTCTACACTGTCCATTGCTCTGGATGGTTGACCCAAGATATTTGAAGTCATCCACCTTTACGACCTCTACTCCTTGCATTGGATTTTATTAAACAACCTGGTTAAAAAGTCCACTGCCTTCTCTCCTAAACATCTCCATACCTCCACAGGTCTGTCATCTGGACCAACTGCCTTTCCATTCTTCATCCTTTTTAAAGCTGCCCTCACTTCCACTTTACTAATTCTCTGCACTTCCTGATCCACTATCTCTCCCCCCGTCGTCCTCCTCTCTCTCTCGTTTTCCTCATTCATTAGTTCTTCAAAGTCCTCCTTCCATCTACTCATCACTCTCTGTTCACTCACTAGGACATTTCCCTCTCTATCCTTTATCAGCCTAACCTGCTGTACATCCTTTCCAGCTCTATCTCTCTGTTTAGCCAAACGATACAAGTCCTTTATTCCTTCTTTACTGTCCAGCCTCTCATACAGCTCATCATAGGCCTGAGCCTTTGCCTTTGCCACCATTCTTTTTGCTATGCGACTAGCCTCACAGAACTCCTGCCTACTTCCTTCATCTCTCTGGTTATCCCACTTTTTCTTAGCTGCCTTCTTCTTCTGAATACTCTCCTGGACCTCCTCATTCCACCACCAACTTTCCTTGCCAAAATATCAATATAAACATTAAATCATCCACAAACCTTTTCACTCCACTCAGACATTTTAGGAAGAAACAGAATCTTTTTCTTTAGTTAAATTTCAGCCCTTTGCTTTAGTCACTGATCCCTCTTCTGTGTTTCCCTCTTATGCTGGTCAGGGCTTTGTGACTGGTCAAACATCTGACCTTTGAGATTTGGCATTTCATTAGTCAAAAGCTTCATCAAGAAGAGAAGAACCGAGTGTAACTGATTTCAGGTTCTGTGCTGGATGTAATAAGAAGTTTGTCAGGTGCCTGAAGCTCACATACAGCAATTCACACTAAACACTAAACAAACCAGGCATAGAGTTACACTCATCATACTGATGTGTTCACATTAAAGCTCAGAACAAATCACATAATCAACCAGCCAACCTTTAATTAAACTCGGACTACACTGAGGATGACCCTCATTTGAAAGGTGGCTGAGCTTATTAACAACATTGACATTATTAACATGAACAGGAATAACTATCTGCATGTTGCTATGAATATTTTTGCAAAATACCCCCTCCAGAAAAAAAACTTTAATAACTGATAATAATGATGATAATAAATAATTATGGCATGAGTCAACAAATGATCAGGAAGTGGTAAGCAGGTACTTTCTCTCTCATTACTCACTATAAACAAAAAATTGTGCTGTAGGCTGAATAGGTGGATAAGTGGAAATGTGTTTGACATCAAAGGAGGATTGAATTCAAAGCGGTCTTCAGAAACTAAAACTGAAACTAAATGAACACTAAACTAAAGCCATCACTTTTCAGAAACTAAAACTAAGCCAAAACTATTAATTCAGCTTTAAAACTGAAATTGAACTCAAATCAAAAACCAAAGAGAAAACTAATCAAACCCATGAAAGCCCTGCTCTGCACTCGCCTGGTCATTGACTGGTGATCAATATGTGCATTAATTTATATACAGATCACTGTTTACATCTTTTTTGTACCAATAGTACTTCTGCATTTACTGGACTGCAGTTCACCAGCACGTTTCTGTCTATACACCTGATACACTGAATATCTGACTGTGCACTAACTGTCTATACGTCCAACACACCTGTAACACCTGCCTACACACATCCTGTCTACGGTCGACACCTGAACCTACTGACCGCTCATTCTGTCCGTCTTACTGTCTTCTGTCTCTGCCCTGTTTACTACGCATCTTTTATTACTGCACTGGAAAAGTCGCCCCATAGTGTTTCATTATACTGAACTAACTGTACTGTATAATGACAAAGTTGAATTGAATTGAACTGAATGCTGTGTCTGTTTTTGAGCTACTGGACTGATTATAGTGAGGTGACCTCTGACCTGTGTGAGCTGAGTTTGGCCTGGATGAGGAAATTGGCACGGCAGGGTTACGAGTTGACCCGGATATGAAACCACCTCTGGCTGAACCTTCACCCGCTGAGCCAACGACCCTGCAGAGGGAGGAAGACGAGGGGCGTGAGGACCAGACACTGCACTGAGCACAGGCGACCTCTGACCTCAGCCAGGTTAAGACGGTCTGAGAGTCCAGCGTTGGTGACAGTTTGGCCAAAATCACATTTTCCTGATTTCCCTTTTAACATAAATGTAGTGGACATAGTGACTGTAGTGGACGTTGTGGACGTAGTGAGAGCTGTGATGTTCAACTATCAGCTGCTGGAGACCCCAAACTGCATGAAGGATCCACATTGTCCTCCATCACCACCACCTTCTAATCCCATGTGAACATCTCATCTAATATGAAGAACCTAGTATCAGCTGGGATGAAGCCGGTCATCTACTTTCCCTGTCAGCCCTCTGTTTCAGTGGAAAATCAGCCCAGTTTCTCCTCCACAGTCATCTACTGCCTCAGGGACCCAACGACTCCCCTTCCCCCACTTCACACTCACCAATCAAGGAGTTACTTAAAGCTGCCACACAAACTCAGACAAACTGTTAAAGACCTTCCTCAATACCTGCACCACCTAAAAGAGACAACCTCAACCAATGATGAGGTTCACTCTCTACCTCATCATCAGGATGAGCTCCACTCTCCCTTCTTCACTGAACAGGAAGAGGTCACCTCATATTCAGGTAATCTGGCAAACTGATGCTTTCTGGGTCCATGCTGATACAGTGATGATGTCAAAAGTACATTTTCAAAACAAGCTCAGACCCTGTGTTCAAGAAATCTCTCCCATCCCACCATGGTCACATGCGGGATGTGGTCATCTCAAAGAGTCTCACCATATCAGCCTCTGTTAAAGATGCAGCTTTCTCAGATTATCTAACCGTTTTCTTTGAAATGTGGACTTCACTAAACATCAAGACCAGATAGGTCTGCTTTAAGAAAAGGTTCTTAAATGACAGCACAGCCACACTTTTCATCAGAAGAATGTGCTCTGCACCCTCTGAGCCTCATACTCTTAATGGTTTGCTGGAGATCTTCCACTTCATATTATGGATGAGATACACCAGTTAAAGTTAAACATGCCAACAAAAACCTCAGAGTAATGCTGCTGCAGTTCAGCAATGTAGGAAGGCTGAACACAGATGGTGTAAAACCATGAGATTCACAAAGAAGCCTTCAAAGACAGGCTGCATGATTATAACACTAATGCGCAGAGCTAGACAATCCCTCTCCTCTAGCATCAGCAACAATACAATATAATATAATATAATAAGCTTGTGTAACCCACCTCAAAAGGACATTTTCTATACTGCTCTATACTGCTTGAAGTTCATAGCAAATTCCTGTAGGGGCACCGTAGCGCTGCTAAGATCAACCGGTTACGGCTAGTTTTTAGAAGAGAGAAAATAAGGCGGAGTAGGCTGGAGTTGCAGCTACTCCTCTTAACCAACTGAACTGAAGTGTTTGAACTGATTTAAGACATTACAGTCAAGTAGTGAGAAGGATTTGTGTTTTTCCGATTTTTTGGGAGAAGCTGGTGTCTTTTTGGAGGGTTTCTAATCGAGAATTCCTCATTTTGATGTGCAACTCCAGCAAGTCATATTTTTCAGTGCTATGCTAGTCACTCGATTAGCCGGTTTCTAACTTTAAAAAAAGGTCAAATTCAAGGCAGAAGTGTGTAAAAACAGTTTTGAAGAGAGAGAAAAAAAACAATTGGAGTTGTGATTAAGTTCATTTTGATTATTAAGCAACAGAATATTTTGTATTTGTTTTTTCAGTTGTGGTTGATGCACAAGGGAAAAAAAAGCTAACTGCTAGCACCAGCATGTGGGGCTAGTCACACCCACGCTTGTAATTTGATACGTGATGTGCCAATTAGCCTCTAAACGTACCATTCTGACTAAGTTGTCATATATCATAGAGCTATAAGGTGATTTGAAGTATTGAAGCTGTTTTTACTGTTCATAAGGGAGAAACGTGTCTGTTAGGCATTTCACTTGTTTTTTTATATGTAAGAATTGTGGTTTATTTTATACCAGCGTTCAGATTTAAACCTGTAAAAGAAAAGTGTGTAATGTGAAGCAGTAACAGTTGTTTGTTTGGGTTTTCCGCCTGTTGAACTGCTCTGGATTGTGAAACCCGTGAGTGCAGATTATTAGGAGAAGGAACGGCGAGCCAGACCCCGTGTGGACGAGTCGTTCTGCTTCCGTATAGGGAAAAGACCGAGCCGGAGCTACAGATAAGACTCCAACCAGCTATTCGTGCACATTCAGAAGCAACTCACTTTTTTTGGAGAATACACATTTTGGACTGCAACAAACAAGCTGAATAACTGAGTTCAGGTTGTCCTGGAATTGAACTCTCTTCGTTTTCTTTTAGAACAGTGAGATCTCGACTTTGTTTCAGAAGGAAAAAAAAGAAATACTCAAAGAGCTCTAATTTTGTTTTATTTACTTTTCCTCATTAATATCATTTTTTCCATTTTTTTGTGTTAGGCCCTTTTCAGTGTACATTACTGTGATTTTGACTTGTAAATTTGGTGATTTATCAATACAAATAGTTGTGTTGAAAGGGAAATTTATCGTTGTTCTCAGTCTCCTTGTCCTCCTTTTTTCTGAACCTAGCAAAACCGTGGCATACCCTTTTCAGTAAAAAGCAAAAGGGTTACACTTGCATACTTTAAACTAAAAGCCATATCAGACAAGCGATTAACACGCCAAACCTTATAAAGGTGCATATCCTACCACTCATATTTCATTCCTCCCTCTGAGGTCCATTTATATAGCCTGTGTGGGTTTATGTCCCAAAAAAAAAAAACATTTGATCTTGTGATGATGTAAGACCACCTTACACACTATTAGCCCACTGAAACATTCGCCCAAAGACACTTTTTCTAAAAAAAAAAGACATTTAAACAACGAACTTGAACCTGGTACTTACCGGTGTCCTTTTTAGGAGTGGCAGTGCACGGGTCACCCAGCCTTTAAAGCCCCCAAGTGGACTTGAGGACAAGGCTGGCGCAGGGGGGTCCAGTATACCAATTAAAGCCAATTAAACCAATTAAAGTAAAACATTTATTATGACATTTTAATGTGAACAAACGGAGTATGCTTACCTGTAACACCTGAATGCATGCATGTCCATCACTCAAACCGGTTATATGAATATATGTGATGATCTACCTTTTTAAACTCCTTTAGATCTACCCCCTTGAGAATGTATAGTCTCGTTGGTTTAGTCCGGGGCGGGCTAATGAGTATATAAGGGGTAGAATGGCTAATGGCGAGAGGAGCTTGGAGGGACTGAGAGGCTGAGTTTGTCTCTGGAGGACAGAGTGAATATACTCGAGAGGCGGTTACGGATTGGGGTTCAGTGAACCTCCTAATCTAACCAGTGGTAGCATCAAGCCACTAAGAGCCGAGCTTACCTCCAAGCCAAAGTGTATAGAGTGTATTGTCGTTGTTTGTTTTGTGTTTGTTTAGTTTTCTTTTGGTTTTTTTTTGGGCGCACAATAAATCATTCACCTTTTGGAACCCCAAGTCTGGTTTGAGGAAGCTTATTTACCACCACTCAACAGCTCCAAAGCTTTAACAGAGTTAATCACACAAATAAGCTCTGATGAAGATCTTCAGCTTAAAGCTGCAGTTAGTCTGAATGTTCTGGAAGTGTAAGAGATTATAAAACGGTATCAGTTATTAATCTTTAGCTCCTGCAGCTCTGCTGTTCGTTCTAAAGCCACTTCCTGAGACTGAATCGCGTCAAATGCATTAAAATATTCTGAAAAACATTGAAACTGTTAAATGTTGAAGGGTTTTTAGTCTCTACACGTTAATCTGACGCAGATGTAGATCAACGCTGTGGAGCACAAACACATTAAGAGCAGAAATGGAAATAAATGGAAAGTTTACCTGCCAGTAAAATGAGGATCAGCGCTGCTGGAATATTTACTGAGCTCTGGGAAAACATGGCAGCATCGCTCTTCAGACCCAGCGGATACCTGAAGGTCCAGAAGGTCCAGAAGCTCCTCACTCTGACTCTCCTACACTTATGAACTGCTCTGATCTCAGCAGAGAGAAAGTCAGCAGAGACACTGAAGACGTGATCTGCACTGTGTGGTCTGTCGTCGCTCCTCCCCTTTCAGCTCAGAGTCGCTTCCTCTTCCACTCGACTCCCTCAGAAAGACGTCTGAGTGAGATCATTTTATTTCTGTGATTCTCTGTGAGGATCATCTCATCACATCACATCAGAACCCACTGCCATACATTAAAGTCCAGAACGCCGCCACTTCAGAGAGGAAAGGGTCAGTTATGATAGCAGTGATATGAGATGAAGCTCCTCTTCTAAACGGCTCTATTTCTGTCCTTTTATCTCCAGAAAGGTTCATGATGTTCTAGCAGGTTTGGACTCTCCTGGGTCCTGATATTCAACTTCAAACACCTTCATCTGTTTGGTGGCCATCATAAACGCTGCTCTCTCACTGTTACAGTACAGTTCCTATTTATTTGCTGAGTTTAACTTCGTGCTACAACTTTTGCACAGATCACATTTTATTTCCCTCCAAATATGTTAAATTCAGTAAAGAAGCAGTTAAAATAACTTCTTTACACTTAAAAAAAATACAACATATTTGACCAGGGTGCTCAAACTTTAGGATGTGACAATATATGAGGGGGGGAAATGGGTCAGAACAGCATTCCAGCTCAGGTGAGCAAAATCCAGGTAACCGTGTTTGGGGAACCGTGTGTAGCTGCTTTATGCTGTTCTAAAGCGTCTACATCAAATGAAGCGTCTGCTGAAGTTCAGCCTTCACACAGACGAGCTCTCAGACCTTGAGTCCAGTTATGTTTAATACAGGAAACTAAAGATTTTACTAGTTTATTATAAAATGACTGTAAAGATCATGAAGGAACATTTCAGTGTATAAATGCAGCAGAAACAGACATTTCAGGATGTGTTTTAAGTTAAAAAACAAAAATAGAAATTAAAACTGGTAACAGAACTGGAGCTCAAAAGACCAGCATGTGTGAGATGAGCTTATCTTACACCACTTAGAAGAACTATATTCCCCTATTTTCCCCCCTCAATCACATGACCAACACCTCACACACCCAGCGGCTGCTGTCACCGTTTACCAGAAGTACCAGTGCTGCGCTGCGGTGGGCAGTAAAGAGAGCAGAGAGCAGTCGAGGAGGCGGCGCTGCTGCTGCTGCGATGGAGGAAGGCTGAGGGCTGAAGGAGCGCACCTACTGCTGCCCACAGGAGCATGAGGAGATCCGCTGAGCTGGGGAGGAGGACGCAGTGCTCAGCCTCTGTTCCACCTCCCCAGAGTGAGAGGTGTAGTCCCGAGGGAGGACTGGAGACACCAACCAGCAATAATTGCTCTATTTCTGTCCTTTTATCTACAGAAAGGTTTCATGAGGTTCTATCAGGTTTGGACCTCCTGTGTCCTGATATTCAACTTCTAACACCTTCATCTGTTTGGTGGCCTAATAAAAACACTGCCCTCTCACTGGGCACGAAGTTCAACACTAATACAATCCAGAGCTTTTCTCGCGTGGGTACTAGTGTTTCCGCATCACGCAGGGACAGGGCATTTCTGATCTTGATCTATATGTTTCCTGTCCCGTCTGTGTCCTGTCCCGTCTGTTTACCGTCCAGTCTGTTTACCGTCCAGTCTGTTTACTGTTTCCTAATATAGACCCCTGCGGAACTCCATATCTCACTTTTGAATAATTGGAAGATAAATTGTTTACACTGATGAACTGATAACGTTCTGATAGGTAAGATCTGAACCATGATAGGGCCGTCCCTGTGACTCCAACCATGTTTTCTAACCTTTCTAGGAGAATATTGTGGTCTATTGTATCGAAAGCCGCGCTGAGGTCAAGTAGCACTAAGAGAGATGCAGCCTTGATCAGAGGCAAGAAGAAGATCATTAGTTATCTTAACTAGAGCGTTTCAGTGCTGTGGTGTGGCCTGAATCCAGACTGGAATTTTTCATATATATGGTTCTTGTGTAGATATGAACTAAGTTGTTGCCACAGCTTTTTCTAAGATCTTAGATATAAACGGTAAGTTAGAAACAGGCCTGTAATTAGACAAAACGGTGACATCAAGATTTGGTTTCTTGATCAGAGGTTTAATAACTGCTAGTTTAAAAGCTTTGGGAACATGTTTCCTGTCCGGTCTGTTTCCCGTCCGGTCTGTTTGCCGTCCGGTCTGTTTGCCGTCCGGTCTGTGTCCCGTCCGGTCTGTTTGCCGTCCGGTCTGTTTGCCGTCCGGTCTGTGTCCCGTCCGGTCTGTGTCCCGTCCGGTCTGTTTGCCGTCCGGTCGGTTTGCCGTCCCGTCGGTTTCCCGTCCCGTCGGTTTCCCGTCCCGTCTGTTTACCGTCCCGTCTGTTTCCTGTCCCGTCTGTTTACCGTCCCGTCTGTTTACCGTCCCGTCTGTTTCCTGTCCCGTCTGTTTACCGTCCCGTCTGTTTCCTGTCCCGTCTGTGTCCTGTCCCGTCTGTGTCCTGTCACGTCTGTTTACTGGGTCTAATGTCTGTAATTTATCGTATTTATTGTGTCTAGATTAATTGTTGTTGCGCACTCTCTCTGCACGGTCACACTGTGTACTCTGTGTTCCTTGTTGCTCCGTGATGATCCTGGAGGAACGGGATTTCACTCCACTGTGTACCTGTGCAGAGATGGACTGACAGTAAAAGCCTCTTAACTTGACTCAAGATCTAAAGCTAAAACCTAAATTAACAGCCCAAACCATTACCACCATTACCACCACTGGGGCTACAGGGGTATGGATAATTTCAATGATTGTGAAATAGGGGATATACGATTCAGCCATGGGTGTTTCTATCTGGGAAAATGTCCTATAAACCTCACGGGCTGAGATGTCATGTGTATTTGGGAATAATTTTGGAGGCAAATGAAGGTGGAATAGAGATAAAAGCAGCAGAGAGGTTTGAGTGTAATTTAGTGTGAGCAGGTGTGGAAGAGCCTCTATACGTGTATGAAGGAGGGTTGGCTCCTACCCCTTGGTCGACGATACGCTCGCGCAGGCATGAGCGGCGTCCCCCCACGGTTGATGTTGATGCATTGAGAGTTATACTGCATGGCGCACGCATGGGGCCCGACGCAGGAAGCGCGGGGCAGACAGGCTGAGCAGCAGAAAATAACCACTCAGTGTCTGGACTGGCAGGAGGGGAAGTGTGCTGCTGCAGTGACACTCACCAAACCTCAAAATTCTCTATTTGAACCATTTGATGTAACTAGCACATATGGTAATGTACAGGCACTGCACAGTCCTTTGATAAAGATGGGGTTGTTTAGGGCCGTGGGGGTTGTTTAGGTCCATGGGGTTGTTTAGGGCCATGGGGTTGTTTAGGGCCGTGGGGGTTGTTTAGGGCCGTGGGGGTTGTTTAGGGCCGTGGGGGTTGTTTAGGGCCGTGGGGGTTGTTTAGGGCCGTGGGGTTGTTTAGGGCCGTGGGGGTTGTTTAGGGCCGTGGGGGTTGTTTAGGGCCGTGGGGGTTGTTTAGGGCCGTGGGGGTTGTTTAGGGCCGTGGGGGTTGTTTAGGGCCGTGGGGTTGTTTAGGGCCGTGGGTGTTGTTTAGAGCCATGGTGTTGTTTAGGGCCGTGGGGGTTGTTTAGGGCCATAGTGTGTTGTTTAGGGCCGTGGTGTGGTTTAGGGCCGTGGGTGTTGTTTAGGGCCGTGGGTGTTGTTTAGGGCCGTGGGTGTTGTTTAGGGCCGTGGGTGTTGTTTAGGGCCGTGGTGTGGTGTTTAGGGCCGTGGGGGTTGTTTAGGGCCGTGGTGGTGTTTAGGGCCGTGGTGGTGTTTAGGGCCGTGGTGGTGTTTAGGGCCGTGGGGGTGTTTAGGGCCGTGGGGGGTGTTTAGGGCCGTGGGGGGTGTTTAGGGCCGTGGGGGGTGTTTAGGGCCGTGGGGTAGTTTAGGGCCGTGGGTGGTGTTTAGGGCCGTGGGTGGTGTTTAGGGCCGTGGGTGGTGTTTAGGGCCGTGGGGGTTGTTTAGGGCCGTGGGGGTTGTTTAGGGCCATGCTGTTGTTTAGGGCCGTGGGGGGTGTTTAGGGCCGTGGGGGGTGTTTAGGGCCGTGGGGGGTGTTTAGGGCCGTGGGGGGTGTTTAGGGCCGTGGGGGGTGTTTAGGGCCGTGGGGGGTGTTTAGGGCCGTGGGGGGTGTTTAGGGCCATGCTGTTGTTTAGGGCCGTGGGGGTTGTTTAGGGCCGTGGGGGTTGTTTAGGGCCGTGGGGGTTGTTTAGGGCCGTGGGTGGTGTTTAGGGCCGTGGGTGGTGTTTACGGCCGTGGGGGTTGTTTAGGGCCGTGGGGGTTAGGTTAGGTTAGGTTTGATGCTTGTCAGACGAGCAGAGCTGCAGGGAAGATACTGCGGCGTTGTTGTTTACCTGCTGTTAGAAAAATCAGTATTATACTTTATGTTAATGATCAGTTTCATATCAATGTAGAAACCACGTACTAACAAATAGTGTAATGCTCATTAATGCTCCGCTGCTCTAGCCGGACACTTTGTCTCACCCCTGGCCTCTTAGTGCACTTCTCCTTCTTTGCCATACTAAGACGAGTATATCAAATTTATACCGTTATCAAATTCAAAATGAGTGAATATTTGCAAAAAACAATGAAGTTTATCCGTTTGATCATTAAATATCTCGACTTTGTAGTGGATTCAGTTGAATAAGGGTTGAAAAGGATTTGTAAATCATCGTTTTCTGCTTTTATTTATGTTTTATTCAACGTCCCAACTTCACTGGAATTGGGGTTGTAAATGTAGATCTAGAATTATTTGTGGATGGCTCGGCCTCCAGGGACGGCTCGGGAACGAACAGAGTGGGTTATACAGCACAGCCAATCATGCATGCTCTCTTGGTGAAAGCGCTGCTGGAAGCGGTGCTGCTCCCCAAAACGGGAACAATAGTTAAACGTCAGGGCCACTCTAAAGAAAAGACGGCTGTTGCACGCGCCAATGCTGCAGCAAAACCAGCACCGCTGACCTGTACTAAGCCACAGGCCCGCTTCCTCTCTCGAGTAACTGTAGAAAACCCACAAGCGCTTTCATTAATAGACATGCAGACGGCTTCCACAGCACAAGAAAAGGCCCTGTGGGCCAGTCGGGCTGTGTGAAAGTTGACGGAGTCTGGCGAGACCCCAACCACAAACCATGTGTGCCGAGGGCTTATTTCCATTATTTCGCTCAATTGACGCATGGCAAGGCCAAAGGGGGCAACGATGGATGAAATGAAAAGGTATTGGTAGACAAAAGGTTTCTCTAATTCTCAAAAAAGTGTCTTATTAAAAGTGTGAAATTAAAAGTGCATGTAGCAGCTAACACTGGATCCCGGGCACATAATGTGGGAACGGACTCCGAGTTTACGCACCACTCAACATCTAACTGGTACTTCCCTAGACCTGCGTTTGTCTGGCTCAGATCCGTTGTGGGCTCCGAGGAAGTGGAACGGATTCCTGTTGTTTTCCCCCCCCGGCGTCGTGGGAGAGGGGTGAATCTGCAAAATCTTCGCCCCCTGGGCTGGGTACCCCGGGCGGCTGTCCCTCTGACCCCGACTCCCACAAGGGAGTCAGTAACAAGACCTTCAATCTTAATGACTTTTTTACCACACATACGCTGGATTTGATGTGTGTAACCGAGACCTGGACCAATGCTGGTGAGCTGAGTGTTTTTAGTGACTTTCTGCCTGCAGACTGTTCATTTTTTCATGCTCGGAGCACTGGACGCGGGGGTGGCGTAGCAAGTATTTTTAGAGACAAGCTCAGTTGTAGAAAGTTGTCAGCACCGTCCTACTGTAGCTTTGAACTCCTGCTGTTTGAACTGGAGTGTTCCCACTCAATTGCCTGCGCCATAATTTATCGCCCCCGAAATACAACAAGGATTTTATAAATGACTTTTCGGACTTTCTGGCTGATTTTATGCTCAAGCATGACAGGGTTTTAATTAGGGGAGATTTTAATATTCATGTGTGTTGTCCAGATAAGCCTTTGGCTAAAGGATTCCTGGATCTGGTGGACTCTTAATCTTGTACAGTCAGTAAGGGGCCCTACTCATGAACAGGGGCATACTCTCGATCTGGTCTTATCTTTTGGTGTCCCTGTTGACAATCTTGATCTGCATGATGCCGTGTTCTCAGATCACAGTCCTATCGTGTTTGAAACATCCTGGGTTAGTGCTGTTGCTCCCTCTATAAGGTGTCGGGACACTCGTACGTTAAATGCGAATACTGCTGAACGTTTTATTGCTGCTTTTAATACTGTAGAGACTTGTAATGTACCTTTTGAATGCTGTGATACCAATAACCTACTAGCAGCCTTCCAGTCTACCTGTAGTAATCTGTTAGACTCTATAGCTCCGTTTAAATTCATTCCTTCTAAGCCTAAAAATGAGCCATGGCTCAACTCCACTACTTGTGCGGTCAGGCAAGAACATAGAAAAGCAGAACGGAAATGGAAAAAGGATGAGCTACAGGTATCCTATGAAGTGCTTAGGGAAAGCTGGTTTAAGTACCAAAAGACAGTGAAAGCTGAAAAAGTCTCATTTTTCCACCATTGTGAAAAAGAACAGCCAGAAACCTCATTCACTGTTTAAAACCATAGATTCTGCTCTGAACATTAAAAACCCTGCACACCTCAAATCCTCTGTAAACATTTGTGAAACATTTTCACAGTTTTTTACTGAGAAAATCACAAACTTAAAATCGGCTATTAAATGCACCTCCTTTGCTCCCCCTATCTTAGTGACTTGTCCTACTGTCTTTGAGCAGTTTGAGCCTGTCACCTTCTTGGAATTGAAAGGAATTATTGGGCAATTGAAAACGAGTTCCTGCCTTTTAGATGCTTTGGATTCTCGATTTTTTAAGGAAGTCTTTGACACTATAGGGCCTGAGGTCGTAGCCATCATTAATAGTAGCCTAAGCACGGCAACAGTTCCCGCCTATTTGAAAAAGGCATTGATCCATCCAATCGTCAAAAAGCCTAGTTTGGATCGGTCTGTGGATCAGTTTGGATCAGTCTCTCTAATTATAGGCCTATTTCCAAACTTCATTTTATGTCAAAAATTTTAGAGAAAGTTGTGTTCTTACAGCTGAAACCTTACCTAGACAGAAACCAAATCTATGAGATTTTCCAATCTGGCTTTAGAGCACTCCACAGCACAGAAACAGCCCTTTTGAAATTTTTTAATGATTTGCTAATGATTACAGACTCGGGTGACTGTGCTATTCTTATTCTTTTAGATTTAACAGCTGCCTTTGATACAATTGACCATTATATCCTTGTTGAGTGTTTAGAGAGTTCCGCTGGTATTAAAGGTCTTGCTCTAAAGTGGTTCCAGTCTTATCTATCAGACAGGAGTTTTGTTGTTAGTAGTGGGGAAGCCCTCTCGTCTGCAGCATCTCTCTCATGTGGGGTTCCCCAGGGTTCAATCCTGGGCCCCTTTTTATTTACAGTATATGCTGCCATTGGGGGCTATTTTTAGAAAATATGGAATCTCCTTCCATTGTTACACTGATGATACCCAGATTTATTTACCACTAAAGAAAGAGGATACTACATCATTGACCACTTTTACTGAGCTGCCTCGAGGAAATAAAGGCATGGATGGCTTTAAACTTTTTAAATCTAAATGAGGCCAAGACAGAAATTCTCCTATTTGGTCAGGAGAGACCTTCATGTAGTCCTCAATGGAACTTGGGCCAATGGCAGACTTTTATTCAGACCTCGGTCAAAAATCTGGGTGTTCTATTCGATGAGGGTTTTAAATTTGACCAGCAGATAAAGGCAGTAGTTAAGTCCAGTTTATACCAACTCAGACAGCCGTCCAAAGTTAAGCCGTTTTTATCTTTCTCAGACTTTGAGACAGTAATTCATGCATTCATTTCCACAAGGCTCGATTACTGTAATTCACTATACATTGGTGCTGGTCATTCATTGGTTGCTAAGCTACAGTTGGTGCAAAATGCTGCAGCGAGGCTTTTAACGCGTACATCCCGGAAAGAGCATATCACTCCGGTCCTGGCTTCACTCCTTTGGCTCCCGGTTGTTTTTAGAATACAGTATAAACTTCTGCTTTTAGTGTATAAGTCTCTGCATGGCTTAGCTCCCAGTTATTTGGCTGAATTGCTTGTGCCTTATGTTCCGGCACGGGCCCTAAGATCTGCCGATCAGCTTCGGCGGGTGGTCCCCAAGTCGAGGCTGAAACAGAGGGGGGACCGAGCGTTTGCTGTGGCTGCCCCGAAACTGTGGAATGAGCTGCCGCTGCAGATTCAATTGCCACCCACTCTGTCACGTTTTAAATCTAGTCTTAAAGCTCATTACTATTCCACGGCTTTTATGTCATTTGTTTTATCTCTTTTAAATTGTTTTTACTAGTACTGTGTTTAAGGTTTGTAATTGTGCAGCACTTTGGTCAACTAACGTTGTGTAAAATGTGCTCTATAAATAAACTGACATTGACATTGTGAGGGGAAGAGGTATGTCCTGAAATTGCACTGCTCATACCTTGCACAAAGGCGGAGGTAGCGGTCCTGCTGCTGGGTTGTTGCCCTCCTGCGGCCTCCTCCACGTCTCCTGGTGCACTGGCCTGTCTCCTGGTAGTGCCTCCAGCCTCTGGACACTACGCTGACAGACACAGCAAACCTTCTTGCCACAGCTCGCATTGATGTGCCATCCTGGATGAGCTGCACTACCTGAGCCACTTGTGTGGGTTGTAGAGTCCGTCTCCTGCCACCACGAGTGTGAAAGACCACCAACATTCAAAAGTGACCAAAACATCAACCAGAAAGCAGAAAGGTACTGAGAAGTGGTCTGTGGTCCCACCTGCAGAACCACTCCTTTATTGAGTGCGTCTTGCTAATCGCCAGTAATTTCCACCTGTTGTCTGTTCCATTTGCACAACAGCTGTGAAATTGATGGTCAGTCAGTGTTGCTTCCTAAGTGGACAGTTTGATTTCACAGAAGTTTGATTTACTTGGAGTTATATTGTGTTGTTTAAGTGTTCCCTTTATTTTTTTGAGCAGTGTATAGACAGGTTCCTCCTGCAATACGGGGAAGACCCATCTCCATCCCGGGTGATGGCCACCTCCAAATCCATCACTAAAGAACTTTGTCTCCTCTGCTGCTGTTTGGGCATTCCCAAAGGTCTTTTCATGGCACTACATTCGTATCGCAGCTCATTGCTGACCTCTGCAGGCTACTTCAGGTAAAGCACTTACACTTCAGTATATCACCACCAAACCGATGTCAGTGCAGCCGGTCGATAGTCATTCAGTCCTGTCGGTTGCCTTTTCTTGGGGAACCACACAAGATGTTTTTCTACGTTGGAAATGGACACAATGGAGCAGGAGAGGAGCCGTCGTCAAATGGCACAAAGAACTGGTTCAACTCATTCGCCCATTCACGCTTTCCCTCTGCCGGAACAGGGCTGCGCTGGTTGAAGCCAGTGATGTCTTTTAGGCCTCTCCAGACATCATGAGTGTTATTCAGCTCTGATTTGTAATCCAGCTTGACTTGTCCTCCTCTTTGACCTTCTTAATTGAGGTTTTAAGCTCTTTTTATACCCTCTTCAGATCCTCCATATCTGCTGCCATGAATGCTATTTTCTTCTGGTTCAACAGAGACTTTAAGTCGCTGGTGACCCAGGGTTTGTTGTTCAGAAAGCACTGGACAGTCCTGGAGAGTCCATACAGCAGTTGATGTAGTCAGTGATGCATGATGTTACTTCATCAATGTCCTCACCATGTGGTTCACACAGGACATCCCATTGTGTAGCCTCCAGAAAGCCCCTCAGTGATTCTACAGCCTCAGGTGACCACTTCCTTACTGCCCTTGTGGTCAATCCCTGTCTCTGAACTAGGGATTTAGATCAGGAGTTGAGATGGACCAGGTTATGGTCTGATCGACCCAGTGGGGGGAGAACTGTGGATTTATATGCTTCCTTGACACTGGCATACAGCAGGTCTGGAGTCTTGTTCTCTCTTGTCTTGCAGTCCACAAACTGGCTGAAAGTGGGCAGACATGATGAGAGGGTAACATGGTTGAAGTCTCCAGACACCACGATGAATGCACTGGGGCTCTGGTTTTGCACCCTTGCAATGGTCGAGTGGATGACGTCACACGTTAGCAGAAGGTGGATGTCCACAGTACGGCATGAGAAAACTCATGTGGGAGATAATACGGACGCATATCTACAGCACAGTTCAATGTCCGGCTTACAGATTACTTCTTTAACCGTGATGTGAGCAGGATTACATCATCTGTTAATGAACACAGCCAGCCCTCCTCCCTTCTTCTTACCAGTTTACTTGTGGTCCTTCTGCCCTCACAGTAGTAAAACCATTCATCTGAACATGAGAGTGAGGTATTCACGGGCTCAGCCAAAACTCAGTGAAGCACAGAATGCTGCATTCCTGGTATTCCTGTTGTGTCCGTGTTAGAGCAGAGAGTTCGTCCATTTTGTTAACCAGTGACTGCACGTTCCCCATCATTATTCCTCAGTGTCAGCATCACAGAGAACCTCAACACCAACTCCACAGCCAAGAGAGTCCAGCAGCACCTCTACCTCCTGCAGAGACTGAGGAAGGCTCATCTCCACCCTCCCATCCTCACCATGTTCTACAGGGGGACTGTGGAGAGCATCCTGTGCAGCTGCATCATCACCTGGTTTGAGAATTAATTGGATGGATGGATGGATGGATGGATGGATGGATGGATGGATGCTTTATTGGTCCTGAAGGAAATTTAGCAGCCAGTGGCAGTCGCACAACAAAGGACATGCATAGTAATAAGGGTGTAAACAATAAACAGGAAGAATAAATATTTTAAAAAATCACATCTAAATGCAAATACAATAGAAATGCATCTATAACCTAAGATGAAAGACACAGCGCAATAATGACTGTACCAGGAGGCACTGGTAACAGTATATATTGACAATGCTGAATAAATATGTGCAGATTTTGGTACCAAAATAAAGAGTCTAGGTGTGACTACAGAAAGTGCAGTATGTACAGGAAGGTGTTCAGATGTGCAGATGGACAAAAAGAAACCTACAGATTTTAGCCTGAGATAAAACCCAAGATTTAACATGAGATGTTAAACCAACACACACACTCACACACTCACACACACACTCAGATTCTGCTGCAGTTCTAGATGCAGATCTGTCTTTGGGGGAGCTGCATGAGGCTCTCCAGGGCATGGAGAATGGTCAGGCGCCAGGTATTGCTGGTCTCCCAGTCACATTTTACATAGTGTTTTGGTCAGTCTTGGGTCAGAAGGTGCTGAGTGTTCTCCAGAGCAACATATGTGAAGGGACGCTTCTGCTGAGCTGTCGGAGGGCCGTTCTGACCCTGCTACCCAAGAAGGGGGACCTTACTGAACTGAAGAACTGGCGCCCCGTCTTGCTGTTGTGCACTGACTGTAAGCTGCTCTCAAAAGCGTTAGCCTCAAGCCTGGGGAAGGTGATGGAGCAAGTGGTGCACCTTGACCAGACGTACTGTGTGCCTGGAAGGTCAATGTTTGACAATATATATCTGATTTGTGATGTTTTGGAAGTCTCCGGACTATTGGGCCTAAAGACTGGTCTCATTGTTTTGGATCAGGAAAAGGCATTTGACTGGGTTGAACATGGCTATCTGTTGAAAGTTCTGGAGAACTTTGGTTTCAACCCAGGTTTTATAGCCATGATCAAGGTTTTGTACAGTGACATTGAGAGTGTACTCAAAGGTACTGGTGGTTTGTGAGCTCCTTTTACAGTCACAGAGGCATCAGGCAGGGCTGTGCTCTGTCTGGCATGTTGTACTCTCTGGCCATTGAACCTCTGCTGGGCAAACTGAGAGACTGCATCTCCGGTTTGTCCATACCTGGCTGTTCTACTCCACTGTGTGTCTCACTGTATGCAGACGACCTTGTTGTGATAGCAAGCACCCAGGCTGATGCGGATGTTTTAGCTGGAATTTTAAACAATTTTAGGGTTTTATCATCTACAAAAGTCAATTGGACCAAGAGTGAAGCAGTTTTGGTTGGAGAATGGGATGGTGGGGAACCCACGCTTCCAGACGGATTGATGTGGAGAAAGGGTGGAAGACGTCACTGCGAGGCTGGGGATGAGATCTCTGCGTGTTGTGGCTCCGCTGCTCGAGGGCTGGAGGACAGCACTCTCTCCTGAAGAACGGAAGCAGTTGTGGGACTACAGTGCAGGGGCTGTCAGTCCTACGGAGCACGACCCATTCCCGGACATCGATATCACGCCGGACTTGCAGGACTGCGAAGGCCCCCTTCTGGAGTGTGAGGGGGGTCTGCGATGAGCCTGGGGACAGTGTCTGGTAAGCTGCTGTACAGAGCCTGTGTGAAGGTTCTGAATAAGAACCGACTGCCCGGCAGAACCGACACACCATGGCGTGAGGTTTTAACCTGAGTGATGACGTGAAGCCAGAGTTGAGAGCACAGTGTAAACCACCACTGAGCAAAGCGGCTGACCTGCAGTGGAGGATTGTACACGGTGTCGTCTCGGTCCACGCGTTCACTTCTGCTTTAACCCTGAGATTTTAGGGGAGGGGTTGGGGAGGGGTTGGGGAGGGGGAGAGACGGAGGGAGAGAAAACAAAAAGCCATAAATTCGAAGCTTCTACCCCAGATGAAAATGTTCAACCACCCCACCGACAATATATCAACCCCCCACGTGAGCTGTAAACGCTGTAGTCAGCAGCCTTTGATGTTACCATCACATTTACCTTGAAGGAAAAGGTCCTGGATCAGTCTCACTGGCAGAGTGCAGGTCCATAGGAGTGGCGGCAGGAACAGCTGGTAACTGGGCAGACTGAGCTGAAAGGTCTTGGGCTGGAAAGGCAGGTTTACCAGCGTCCAGGCCTGAAACCCCTCACAGTCCTGCAGGGACACCAAACCCACCTGTAGCCACAGAAAGAGCTTTAGCTTAGCGTATTAGCATCGGGACTAGCTTAGCACTAGCATAACACAACTAGAAGCAGATTAGCATGACCAGCTAGTATCAGCATGGCCTGTATCTGCTTTACATTGTTCACCAGCACACAAACTATAGAAAACCAGCATGAGTCCCACCAAGACGCTTCCCCACAGAAAGCTCATGAGCTTGGACAGACTTCCTCTATTACTGCTACTTTGGAGCCCCCTAGAGGGCAGGAGTAGGAACAACCTCCTAAAGAACACGGCTCTGAGAAAAGACCCGACTAAAACGGATAACCGGTTCCATTATAGTGTAATTTATCTAGAACTTTGCTTTCTGTACCAGGTTCTAACAGCGGAGTTCCCTGCTCAATGGGCACTCGTTCCCCTGTCAGAGCTATGTTTATATTAAATAAAGTAAAAGAGTTTAAAGTGCGCTGTTAACATTTCAAGCTGTTCTTCCCTTAAACACCACATTCACTGCGTGTGGAGCTTCCGTTCTGTTCTCCAGACTGAAGGTTCTTCTGTAATGAAAGACTCGTTTTTGACTCCATCAGACTGAAAGGTTTCCTTTTGTTCAGTGCAGTTCCAGCAGCTAATAAGACTAAACTATAATTCTCTACTAAAGACTCAAGTCTAGACTCAGATCTCCGACTCCTAAATCTACTTGTGAGAATCTCTGACTGGTCCTGAATATAAACTGAAGCTGTTTCTCCTCGTCTCTCTGAAAGGCTCCGAAGTGTGGAGACGAGACGTACTCGGCTCTGAACCCCAACACCAGGTCCTCCGATTACGACACTCTGACTGTGAGTCTGCTCTGTGTGTTCCTTCATTCTCTGGTTGAGCTTCATGAAAGTCCCTAAGATCTCCTGTTTTCCAGGTTGTCCGTCCTCACCCAGCGATGAGAAGAGCTCCAGAGAACGAGAACTAACAGCTGTTCATTTACTCTTCATTCACCACTGCAGCTTCAGCTCTATGGACAGAACATTAAAGAGGCGTACGGAGGATTTCTGAGGATTAAAGAGCTTCTAGAGCTCAAAACACATCAGATGATCTCCTAAAGTCAGAGAGATTCTCTCAGATCAGTCAGAGGAGCTTCTGTTTATGAAGGGTCATTATTCACTGTAGTGCTGTTATACACCATGATGATCCAAACACGGACCAGAACCAGGCGGTTCTGATCGCTCAGTGTGAACCTGATTTGAATCCTGGTTAATTAAAAGTGTGATTATTTCTGTAATAGTTGTTCTGTGGTATCATTATTCTAAAGGCTGTGCTTCCAGTAACAGACTGGTAATAAAGTTCTGCAGCAGGTTGTAATGTGACAGACCCAGTCAGAAAAGGGATGAGCTCAGAACTTCAGTCGTAGTGCAGGCGTGGGTCCAATCCAAAGCAGCAAAAAGGCAAAACAGGACAAACATAACCAGAAGGTCCAAGACAAAAGGCAATGAACAGAAATCCAGAAAAAGAGTCCAGTACCTAAAAAGAGCAGCCGATATCCGATGGAAACCCTCAGTATTTCTACAGGAGAAACGACACTCCTCTAAAGCCCTGGCTTACATACTAAACCAGGAAGGTCGTATGACAGGTGACACAGGTGGAACAGATCAGTATTCAGGATAGTTGGATCGATGATTGGTTGGACGGTGAGGTCGAACAGTCACATGATTTCCCAAGGGATTCTGGGAAATGGAGTCCCTGTGCGAGTCGAGGCCAGAAGGATGCGTCACGCAGGTTTTGTTTACCTGGTTAATGAACAGTGAACAGATGAGAGACTCCTGGATGGATCTGCTGGCTGTCATCTTCACTGCTTTCCATCAGCTTCCTTATCTCAGCGTATCCAGTCTGTGTATAATCAGCTGTATGTAACTGATCAATATGGCACTTTGTAAATGCGACTCTGAGAAAGACAAAAAAAGAAAAAATATGTAGCACTTATAAAGCAAATTTGGTGAATGTCAGTTGAATATTAAACGTTTATTTTTACCCAGTTTTCACCCCAATTTAGTCGTCTCCCGTTCCACCTGCTAGTTTGGACTCCCTCAATCACATGATACTATCAAGGCTAGGTGTGCAAGGCTAGCACAGGCTTCCTGTGCTATCTGCTGTTACACAACGTCATTGAACAGCTGAACGTGCTCGGAGGAAAGCACCAACCGCCAGGTCTGTTACGCCAACTAACAGATCAGTATTCAGGATAGTTGGATCGATGATTGGTTGGACGGTGAGGTTGAACAGTCACATGATTTCCCAAGGGATTCTGGGAAATGGAGTCCCTGTGCGAGTCGAGGCCAGAAGGATGCGTCACGCAGGTTTTGTTTACCTGGTTAATGAACAGTGAACAGATGAGAGACTCCTGGATGGATCTGCTGGCTGTCATCTTCACTGCTTTCCATCAGCTTCCTTACCTCAGCGTATGCAGTTTGTGTATAATCAGCTGTATGTAACTGATCAATATGGCTGACCAGCATTGCATTGAATGTTGTGGGGAAGGGGGGCCATCCTACACACCCCAAGAGGGAGGCCAATTGTGCTCTCTTGGACTCCCGGCTACGAATGGCTGTAGCATCACCAGGGATCGAACTCATTATCTCCTGATGACAGAGCCAACACTTAGATGGTTGCACCACTCAGGAGCCAATAGCAAACATGGTGTTGCTCATTCAAACACAAGAACTTATATTTCAGTATGTGAATTTGTTTACAAGGGGAATATTAATGATTCCCATATGGCAGACATACAGACCCATCAAAGTCAAATTGAGCATTGTTGTCATTCCTTCTCATGTGATGTGTTGAGAGAAGAACAAAATGTAGTTTCTTCAGAACACAGTTCTGTATTTAACACAGAACACCAACAGAAAACAGTCCAGACAGACAATAAATATAACATATGCAAACTATTCAAACACAGTACAATAAATTCTTCCCTAAATATACAACAACTGGAACTATACAACCACTGAGCACAGGACAACAGACCATCTGCTGGATGACAGAACTGCATGCATAGTTTTTAATTACTGTATAAAAATTAACAATCGCTTGAAATGCAATCACAAAGATTATAAAACTTCAGATAATGTACAAATGCCTTTCCTGGAACAGGGCCTTTCATGGTGGAGATCTTGTGTGGTCTAGGGACCTTCAGAGCTAAGATGTCTAGAGCAGAATGCTCCTGGTTGGGTCTCCCAAGGCAAACAGGTCTGGAATGAAGACCCAGATTAACTCAATCCAAAAATTCTCAATGACTAAGAGATACAAGAGATCCCTAACTGGGAGAGGGTTACTGGGACCTATCCCTGGAGCCAGGCCTGAGGGTAGTGTTCCTCAGCTGTGTTCAGCCCAAAAAGGCAATGTGGGGGTACCATGTGGCACCATCACCCACAAGGACTAGCAGGGGGACCGGTGCCGGTGGGAGAGGGGGGGTCATTGGTGGCATGGACACTTGTGGCGAAAACAGGCTCTTGGTACGTGGAATGTCCCCTTACTGAATGGGAAGGAGCTGGAGCTTGTGCAGGAGGTTTAAAGGTACCAACTAGATATAGTTAGGCTCACCTCCACTCACAGTGTCAGCTCTGGAACCAAACTCCTGGATAGGGGTCGGTCCCTGTCCTACTCAGGAGTTGCACAGGGTAAGAGGCCCCAGGCGGGAGTTCTGGATACTCAAAAATACCCGGCTGGCTGCCATGTAGTTGAATAGAGAGATCAAATCAAATCAAATTTATTTGTAGTGCTTTTTACAATGGATGTTGTCACAAAGCAGCTTCACAGAATTTCGGAAAAGACAAAGTTTTAACAGGACTGTAAGAATGTACAGAAACCCCCCGGTGGGCAAGCCAGGGGCAACAGTGGCCAGGAAAAACTCCCTCAGAACTGAGGAAGAAAGCTTGGGAGGAACCAGGCTCACCAGGAGGGACCCATCCTCCTCTGGACAGACTACCTACAAGTGATTATACTACTAATATTAATAGCAGTAATTAGAGAGCCACCTCAATGCGAAAATCACAGGGAATACAACTCTGACTGTTTGCATGCTTGTGCACCAGACAACAGTTTGGAATATTCAGCCTTCTTGGAGCAAGTGGGCGGGGTTCTGGAAAGGGCACCACCTACAAACTCCATAGTCTTCATAGGAGACTTCAATGCTTTAATGCTGGCAATGACTGGGAGACTTGGAGGGGATTGATTGGGAACAACAACCTGCTTGACCTAAACTTGAATGCTGAATTGTTATTGGACTTCTGTGCTAGACATGGATTGTCCATAATGAACAAGTATATGTGGTACCAGAACTCCTTGGGTTAAAGGTCAATGAACAAGTCTGTTGTCATTTCATCTGACTTAGGACTGTATGTTCTGGACACTCGAATGAAGAGAGGTGCTGAGTTGGATCAGATGGCATGATCAGATGATCAGACCTAGTAGGCCCAAGCGAATAGTGAGGGTGTGCTGAGAGTGACGGGCAGAGGCACTTGTTTAGAATAATTTTAACTCCCACCTCCAGCAGAGCTTTTCTCATGTTCTGGAGGAAGTAGAGGACAAGGAGTCTGAATGGACCCTGTTAAAAACCTTCATCGTGGATGCTGCCAGGCATAGCTCTGGCCACAAGCTTGTGGGTGCCTGTCAGGGTGATAACAGTAGAACCCCCTGGGGGACATCAATGGTGAATGAGGCTGAAGAACGAGTCCTTTAGGGACTGAAAGGCCTGAAGGACTCCCAAGCACAATCTTGTTCAGCTGTGCACTCACTGCTGTATAGTCTGAATGACAAAGTCCACTTTGACTTGACTTTGACTTTGAAAGGACCTGCCCTAGATGGAGGAGTTTGAGTATCTCAGGGTCTCGTTCACAAGTGATGGGAAGAGGGACAGTGAGATCGGCCGCAGGCTGGGACAGGCGGCAGCAGGAATGCGGTCACTGTACTGGATTGTAGTGGTGATGAGGCAAAGCTCTCTGTTTACCGGTCGGTCTACAGCCTGAGCCTCACCTATGGTCATGAGGTACAGGTAATGGCACAAAGAAAGAGATCATGGATACAAGAAGAGCAAATGAGCTTCCCCGCAACAGGGGAGGCTACAGTCTACTAAGAGGGTGAGCTCAGTCATCCCGGAGGAGCTCAAAATAGATCTGCTTCTCCTCCACATTGAGATGAGCCAGTTGAGCTGGTTCAGGCATCTGATTAGGATGTCCCCAGGATGCCTCCTGGTGGGCCTACTAGGACAAGACCCCAGGGGTCCCAGATGATGATGATCAAGATCATGATCATGATGATGACTGTGCATATAAAGTGAGTGAAGCTAAAGTTCCACAGTAAAGTGCAGCAAATAAAGTGAGTAGTAAGGCTGAGGTAGCAGATCAGTGAGAATGTTTAAAGGTCCATCAGGTAGATCAGTTCAGCATTCTGACTGTCTGCGTGAAGAACCTGTTCAGGAGTCTAAAGGACTCAGGCCTGATGCTCCGTAGTCTTCTAGTCTTCTGGGAGTGGTGTAAACAGTCCATGTGATGGATGAGAGAGATCGTTCCTGATGCTGCATGCTTCAGACAAACCACGCCTCCAGCTTTATTCACATGACACATATCTGTTTATTCCACTGGAGAAAATAAAGGGAGGCTACAGATTAGCCTTCCTGTTCCTGTCAGACATGGTTATGGGAGCTTGCTGGAACATGTTCATTCAAACTGATCAATGATCTCAGCAATGCATTCCATTAGACTGAATGCAATGACGTCATGAATGAGACAAACAGGAGGCGCAGCCAATTAATCTAGAATCCGTTTTTAATAGGTTGTTTTGAGTTTAATGTTTAGATTCTAGAATCATGTTTTTGCAGTTTTCCAGAATAAAATATAAAAATAATGCTAAAATATGTGACTGTGGAAAACGCACAGCTGCTAAAGCACCTCTGGAAACTGAACATGAGAATTTGACATGGCTTGTTTATATTTATAACATATCATCTGTTTAAAGAACAATCTGCACAATATTATCATGTAAAAGTCCGTCCTGCTGGTTTTTTGTGGTCTAGAACCTCCAGTGAGCAATTTGCATAGCAAATACCGATGAAACGGAAACGTGTGTAGCACTACTTTAGTCTCGGCCTCAAAGCTAGTTTCATTAGATGAGCTGCAGTGTGTCCTTATCAGATTGTGTCTACGTTGGAAACAGAAGCACAACAGAAGTCACAGAGTGACCGTGTGGCTGTTTGGTGAGGTAGGTATCTTTGCTTGGGGCATCAACCAATCCAGGAGTAGAGAACCACCCAATGCTTCCTCTAAATTGAGGAACTTCGACTGCAGAGGACATAAACTCTCGAACATTTGCAGTTCAGGAGGACGAGGCTACTGAAATGGATCCCAACAGTTCTTCAGACTTTTGTTTTGAAATGAGCGGTGAAGCGTTTGGTTCCGTGAATGTGCCCGTCTCCGTTTTCAGCCTTATCCTGAACATCATTTTTGTTTTTTGCCTGCTTTTTCCACACAGAGGAACCAAGCGACTGAAACAGCCTCTTAATATTTTGCTGGGATCACTTGTTGGGAGCAACATCGCTGCTCACATCTGCATCCTTGTGATGGTTGTCTATAACTTTTTATCACCTACGTCCATCGAATCACTTATAATTTGGTGGTTGGTTCCAGTTATTGCAGTTTATACCATGATGATCAGCGTCAATTCCTCCCACTGGCTGAACGTCTTCTACTGCTTCCAGATTCTTCCTGTTCAACGCCCGTCCTTCATCTGGCTGAAGAGGAACATCAGAATCTTCATGTACTCTGCTTTAGTCTTCAGTGTAGTCGTCTGTCTGCTGGGAATGAGTGTAAACACAGCAGGAATATTTATTCTGTATGAAAACACCACAGAAAACCAAACAGACTGGACAGGCCTGGACAATGCATGGAGCGCTGGGTTTTGGATGACTTTAGGCCTTTTCTGCCTCAGCCTTTGTGTGATGTTAGTATCAATTTGTGCGACTCTTGTCTTTCTGTGGAGACACATGAAGAACATAGAGAAAAGCAGCAGCCCAGTTTCCTCTCCCCGTCACCAGAGGCAGATCAGGGTGACCATTATAAGCATCGCGGTACAGGCTGTCCTTCATATCATCTGCTCAGCTTTGGTCGTTTTAGATGAGATTATAATTGACATTTCTCCTTGGTATTTTGACATGAAGAATAACATCCTCTGCACCATCGTCTCTCTGTACTCTTTGGGGACCACCGGTAACATGGGTGTTAGTCAGTCACTGTTCCGGCAGAGAGCTGTTCATGTTTGGCACAAACTTTTCAAACCTCACAGTTTACCTGTGTCAACAATCGCCCGGACCGTTTCATCTGATATTCTGTCTAACTAAGTACAGCGTTCACTGTTAATGCATATTGAGGATGTGACTGTAATAGAAAGGCACATATTTCTAGTGAAGTTTGTAGTTTGAATCTTAACAAATTGATTTTATTTAGTTATTAACATCATCTTAAGTCCAAACATGCATGCAAGCCACATGACTGCAGTTAACCAGGAGTTTCTGTGTGTGTGTGTATGTGTGTGTGTGTAATCTGCACATTAAATTCTATCTGCTCATTTCTCACAGAGGACTTATGTAAGGCATTGTTTATGTAATGTTTGCTGTTTTGCCTAAAACAACTTTTTTTGTTTATCCTGTTTCTTCTACCATGTGGACCGAGGATGAGAATGGACAGTGACATCAGGTGAAACTTGACAATATTCAGGAAAACTTTGGGATAAAATTGTGATCAAATTTGTAAAGTTTCTCTTTCTCCACTGGGGTCTTTATAGCTGTGCTAATTATTGCAGTCTTCATTTATGCCTAGATATTGTAAAGATTTATTCATTCCTGTACAATATTTCATATTCAAGTCACTATCTGGCTTTTGATTGGAAATTACAGCTCTACAGTTCTTCACTTTTAATTGTCATATCATTAAAGAACAGAATAGGCATAAAATTACTTCCTGTGGAGGTTCTTTAAACTTTAAAAATGTTCTTTAATCTCATTCCTGAAAAAGTTTCTTTAGAGAATTCATTCAAAGCTTCTTCATGGAATAAAGAGTTTCTTCTACAGCAACACACTAAACAGCCCTCTGGGTTCCATTTGTTGTCTTAGTTTTAATATAAATAGTGTGAGATTTGTTTTGTATCTCATCAGAATGTGAGACACATTAGGATCTGCTGAATTAAACTAAATTAAACGATACTTAAAAATGATTAATTACAGTAGGGAAAAATACAGTGACTGCTCTCATGACAGAGATCAGAGGCATAGAGGCTAAACATACATGCAATTTGCTTTTATTACAAAACCAAAACTCAAAGTACAAATAAAAAAGAGAATAACGAAATCCCACAGAAGAAACAAATCCTTAAAGTAACAAAAACAAAAACCAAGGAACAAAGAGAAAGTGCGGGACAAAGACTGAACCAAACACACGGATATAAAAACACAGAGGGGAAACAAGGAACACCCGGGTACCCGAGAAGGCAGAGCTGCACACTACAGACAAATGAACATGATTACAAGGGGGCAGGACCAGGGAGGAGACGAAACCAAATGACATGGAATAACAAACAAAAAACACATGGGTGAAACAGGGAATACGGACAAAACTGGACAAGAAGTGCAAGTCCTGGCTGGTCTGGTGGTTAAAGTCACTGCAAGAACTAACAATCCGTTCAATATTCAGTAAAAGCTCCAGACATCAGGCTGGACACTCAGCATACAGGAGTAAGCGCTGTGGTGTCCTTCACCTTTACGTTGGTCATTCGTAAGGCAGGTGTTGTGTCACTGCTTTGCATCCTATCAGCTGATAGTTGGGGACGGCGCAGCAGAGAGACAGAGGGATGAGGTGTCCACCTTTCAGGACATCTTAGACTCCTGGACTGTTTGATATTGAGAAAAACATAATAATATTTCGAGTCTTGAGGTTTTTCAGCCACTGAGTGATCCTCTCTGTGGTCAGCATTCTTATGGACATCTTTTCATCTTCTGAATGTTTTTTCCACAGCAGGGACAAATGAGAACGACACAGCCTCTGAATGTTTTAGTGGGATCCCTCGCTGGCTGCAGCACTGCTCTTCATTTTTACACTCAGTCTTTATTGACTCTTCATCAAAAGTAGACAGTATTATTTTTAGGATGTTTTGATTTGTACCATGAGCTCCAGCATCACCTCCTGCGTCTGATTGTGTTCTACTGCTGTCAGATTACTAACTTCATTATATATAACGCCTACAAACAGCCGGTAAAAGGAACAAAATTAACAGGGTTGAGTTTTTAATGTTCTAGTGGAACAGAAGTTTAAAACATTGATTTATTTTCAGCTTCAGAAAATAACTAAATTACACACTTCAGCAACTTCAGCAGCTGAATCTCCACTCAGCTGTTCAGTCAGTGAGTCTCTCTCCCTTCATTCCAGCTTCCGTTCTTCTCAGGAGACTCACTTTCAGCTCCTCAAAGAACCTGCAGACACACCTCCACAGCACTGAGTGGTCTTCTCACAGTGGAAGGATGGACAGAAACACCTGTGGATGTTCTCAGATCTGAAGCAGCTTGATCTTCTCCTCTCTCTCAGAGATCAAAGCATTCAGTGCTGTTTACCTGATGGGTAACCTGATACCTCTGTTGGCTTTGAGGTGGGCAGTATGTTGGAAGAGGCTGACTTCCAGTTTCTCCTCGTTCCTCAGAATCAGGACAGATTTTTAAAGGTCCAGAAAATAAAAGCTTTAAAAGGGTAAAAATCTGCTGTTGGTCTTTTACGCTGATTTATGCTGCATATTTACTGACATTTAGATTTTTAGTCCACAGTCAGGAGCAGCACTTAACTATGAGTTTCCCAGAATTCCTTCATCAACACAAGGCTGCACTGTACTGACCAACCAGTAGGTGGTGCCAAACCCATTTAATAAAAACAACTAATAAACAACTTTTAAATAAAAAACTACTTTAAACCATCAAATAAGTAGTAAAAACCTATAATAATTATGGCCTCATAAAAACCTTGCAGATCTGTGCCGATCACAGTAACCATCATTTAAAATGTTTTAGGTGGAGGTAAATGAGGTGAGGAACTGCACCGCTGTGGACAGTAGATCTGTTAGAAAAACAGGAACAATAACATCCTTTATAATCTCACTTTCCCCAAAAATCTTTTTATCATTTTATAATATTACATTATGAGCAATTTTAAAGTATCTGCAATCCTCTTATTTTTAAACAGTAACATCAAGATTAACAAAATATTAACAATACAATGTATCTGTAAAATCACAATGAAGTGATGGCAATGGATAATAATAATAATAATAATAATAATAATAATAAGTGCTTGAACTTTAAAGATCAGAGAAAGAAAAGTAAAAGAGGCTGTCAAATAAAATCAACAAAAAAAAATAAAAGCAGTGAAAACAGTTAAAACAATAAAACAAACAATAACAAAAGATAAAAGTCCAATAATATAACACAATGGTAAGATTACAGTAGAAGTAATGAAAAATAAAAGCGAGTTAAACACCACAGTGAAAATATGTTTTTAAATCAGAGCATAAAAGGACAAACGTTTATTGATCATGAGTTTCAGATCTTTGGTGCGTAAAACCCAAAAGTCTGCTTCACCACTTTTTCTAGGTTAAATCTGTGGAAAGTGAAGGCAGCAGTGGATGATCTCGCAGCTCGATGTGGATCAGAGTTTAAGAGGCTTTCAGAGACGTATGAAGGAGCTGCAGCTCTAACAGATTCAGAAACGACTAATAATGATCTTCATTTTCTCGCTGCT
>NC_051216.1:1356403-1378903 GCF_015220715.1 Pygocentrus nattereri | reverse complement strand
GCGTGGAACAGGATTAAAGCTGCGTAGAACAGGATTAAAGCTGTGTGGAACAGGACTAAAACTGCGTGGAACAGGATTAAAGCTGCGTGGAACAGGATTAAAGCTGTGTGGAACAGGACTAAAGCTGTGTGGAACAGGACTAAAGCTGTGTGGAACAGGACTAAAGCTGCGTGGAACAGGATTAAAGCTGCGTAGAACAGGATTAAAGCTGTGTGGAACAGGACTAAAACTGCGTGGAACAGGACTAAAACTGCGTGGAACAGGATTAAAGCTGCGTGGAACAGGATTAAAGCTGTGTGGAACAGGACTAAAACTGCGTGGAACAGGATTAAAGCTGTGTGGAACAGGACTAAAGCTGTGTGGAACAGGACTAAAGCTGTGTGGAACAGGATTAAAGCTGCATGGAACAGGATTAAAGCTGCATAGAACAGGACTAAACCTGCGTAGAACAGGATTAAAGCTGCGTAGAACAGGACTAAAGCTGTGTGGAACAGGACTAAAGCTGTGTGGAACAGGATTAAAGCTGTGTGGAACAGGACTAAAGCTGTGTGGAACAGGACTAAAGCTGTGTGGAACAGGATTAAAGCTGTGTGGAACAGGATTAAAGCTGTGTGGAACAGGACTAAAACTGCGTGGAACAGGATTAAAGCTGTGTGGAACAGGACTAAAGCTGCGTGGAACAGGACTAAAGCTGCGTGGAACAGGATTAAAGCTGCGTGGAACAGGACTAAAGCTGCGTGGAACAGGATTAAAGCTGCGTGGAACAGGATTAAAGCTGCGTGGAACAGGATTAAAGCTGTGTGGAACAGGACTAAAGCTGTGTGGAACAGGACTAAAGCTGCGTGGAACAGGATTAAAGCTGCGTAGAACAGGATTAAAGCTGTGTGGAACAGGACTAAAACTGCGTGGAACAGGACTAAAACTGCGTGGAACAGGATTAAAGCTGCGTGGAACAGGATTAAAGCTGTGTGGAACAGGACTAAAACTGCGTGGAACAGGATTAAAGCTGTGTGGAACAGGACTAAAGCTGTGTGGAACAGGACTAAAGCTGTGTGGAACAGGATTAAAGCTGCATGGAACAGGATTAAAGCTGCATAGAACAGGACTAAACCTGCGTAGAACAGGATTAAAGCTGCGTAGAACAGGACTAAAGCTGTGTGGAACAGGACTAAAGCTGTGTGGAACAGGATTAAAGCTGTGTGGAACAGGATTAAAGCTGTGTGGAACAGGACTAAAACTGCGTGGAACAGGATTAAAGCTGTGTGGAACAGGACTAAAGCTGCGTGGAACAGGACTAAAGCTGCGTGGAACAGGATTAAAGCTGCGTGGAACAGGACTAAAGCTGCGTGGAACAGGATTAAAGCTGTGTGGAACAGGACTAAAACTGCGTGGAACAGGATTAAAGCTGTGTGGAACAGGACTAAAACTGCGTGGAACAGGATTAAAGCTGTGTGGAACAGGACTAAAGCTGCGTGGAACAGGACTAAAGCTGTGTGGAACAGGATTAAAGCTGCGTGGAACAGGACTAAAGCTGTGTAGAACAGGACTAAAGCTGTGCGGAACAGGATTAAAGCTGCGTAGAACAGGACTAAAGCTGTGCGGAACAGGATTAAAGCTGTGTAGAACAGGATTAAAGCTGTGTAGAACAGGACTAAAGCTGTGTGGAACAGGATTAAAGCTGTGTAGAACAGGATTAAAGCTGTGTGGAACAGGATTAAAGCTGTGTAGAACAGGACTAAAGCTGTGTAGAACAGGATTAAAGCTGCGTAGAACAGGACTAAAGCTGTGCGGAACAGGATTAAAGCTGTGTAGAACAGGATTAAAGCTGTGTAGAACAGGACTAAAGCTGTGTGGAACAGGATTAAAGCTGTGTAGAACAGGATTAAAGCTGTGTGGAACAGGATTAAAGCTGTGTAGAACAGGACTAAAGCTGTGTAGAACAGGATTAAAGCTGTGTGGAACAGGATTAAAGCTGTGTAGAACAGGACTAAAGCTGTGTAGAACAGGATTAAAGCTGTGTAGAACAGGACTAAAGCTGTGTTTAATGAAGAACAGTAACTCAGGCAATATCGAAATCAGAATCATCCTGAACCCAAAATTGTGCATCACTGCCAATAGGTAACCAGGTTATTGCTGAAAACTGAATATTAGACTCAGAACATCTTCCAGATTATGAATTACTTCATGGATGCAATTCAAACTGGACTCAAACGACTCCCTCATTAAAACTCACCTCTCCACTGTTCTCCTCTTTCTTGCTGCTGGTCACTGCTGCTGTCTCCTGTTGGAGTTTTCAGAGGAAAATGACCTTCAGACTCACATCTCCAGCATTAAATCAGCTCCTGTTAATGTTCTGAAACTGCACACCGTCTATTTCACTCTCCACTGTATTAAACTGCTGATATTAGAGTGAAGAAGCTGAACTGCAGCACAGCTTACAGGCAGCATTTGGAGGATGTTTCATATCTTACATGTGTTCAGATTCTCACCTCATCCACAAAAAGACTGCAGTGAATATCAGAAGCAAAACCACGGCGCCTCCAGAAGCTGCATATACTGAAGTCCTGTTATCTGCATTAGTGCAGAGATGCAGGAGAGGAAAAAGAACAGAGAGATTATACTGACGTACAGGTATGTTGGAATTATGGTGGAAGTATGAAGCCAGAAATTTACCATATTTACTATAAATTACAGTGAACATAAAGAAATGGATGGTTTTTATTATCCTTTGCTTTACAAAGGTAAACAAAGGTGTTCGGAACGATTCGTCATTGATAACTGACCCTGACTGACGATGGACTAATGCATTAACGTTTATGTCTAACTTAGAGCTCTTATGCTTTAGCTAGACCATCAATGCAGTTGAGAGAACACCAGAACGTTAGCATGGCTCATGGAACTTAAGCCGCCACCCAGCAAACAGTAATTAACTCCATCAAACACAAATACACAGCTGTCAATTACTTTTGCGGTCACAGCAGCGTTTGATGGTGTAACAATCTGCGAGAGGGTGAAAAGCTGGTCCATTGTTCCACGGCTGGGACGGAATCCACACTGTTCCTCCTCAATCTGAGGTTCAACTATCGGTCAGAGACTCCTTTCCAGCACCTTGGCATAGACTTTCCCAGGGAGGCTGAGCAGTGTGATACCCTGATAGTTGGCACACACCCACCAGTCCCCTTAGTTAAAAATAGGTACCACCACCCCGGTCTGCCAGTCCAAGGGTCCTGTTCCTGAGGTTCATGCAATATTACAGAGGAGTGTCAGCCATGATAGCCCCACAATATCCAGAGCCTTAAGCATCTCCGGACAAATCTCATCCACCCCTGGTGCCTTGACACTGCAGAGCTTGTCAACTACTTCAGTGACCTCCACCAGGGAAATGGAGCTTGACACAGGCCTCCAGCCCTGACTCCTGTGAGGGAGGCATATATCCCAGATTAAGGAGTTCTTCACAGTGCTCATTCCACCGACCAACAACATCCTCATTTGATGTCAGAGTTTCTCCACCCTTGCCGAACACAACTTGGGCGCAGCCAGCCCAACCAGTCCTGAGTCGCTGGACAGTTGTCCAGAACCTCCTTGAAGCCGCCCGAAAGTCTTTTTTTCATGGCTCGCCAAACTCCTCCCACTTCTTAGGTTTCACCAAGTTCTACTGCCGATTCATCCATAATTTTAGTTCTCTGGAAGCTCCTCTTACATCTCTACTAATGGGGGGCTCTAAAAAACTCAAGTGGACCGAAGAGGCTGAGAGTGCATTTCTGAAGTTAAAAGAAACCGAATCGCTCTTTTGTGGTATTGACAGATCAAGAATTTAGAATACCTACGTAACGCTAAATGTCTGAATGCACGACAAGCCAGGTGGTCTCTGTTCCATTAGATGGGAGATAGTTGAGGCCATCAAGAAGGAGCTAGCTAATCTGGTTATCCCCAGTCAATGTCTTCCAGATAAGACTTATGTTCCAATTCAACTTCGCACATAACTTATCACATGGACCGAGGAGAAACAAGAACAAGTCAGCTACTATCCCACAAATATTTGTGGGAATCTATGCATACAGATAATTATTCTTTTGTAGTTTCTTGTTCAACCTGTTCACAGTGTAAGACACCCAAAACCTTGCCTGCTGGTAAACTAGTACCTTTGCCAGTACCCAACCAACCTTGGTCCCACCTAACCATAGATTTTGTTGCTGATTTACCGGAATCACAAGGACATACCACCATCTTCACTGTTATTGATCACTTTTCTCGAGGTGTTCATTTTTTTCCTTTCCCTTACATTCCCAGGGCTTTTCAAACCGCTGAAGCTCTGTTGAATCAGGTTTTTCAGAATACCTGAGGATATGGTGTCAGACCAGGGTCCGCAGTTTACCTATCAGGTAGGGGCTTCCTTCTTTGAGAGCACGGGAGTGTCTGTCTCTCTTCAGGGTATCATCCTCATTCAAATGGCCAATGTGAGAGGATGAATCAGGAACTCGACACATTTTAAAGGATCTTTTGCCATAAGAATCCCTCAGACTGGTCAAGATACTTGGCATGGGCCGAGATTGCGCAGAACTCTCTTATAAGTTCTGTAACAGGCTTAACTCCTTTTCAGTGTTGCTTGGGATATCAACCTCCCCTGGACCCTTGGACAGGGGCTTCCTATGATGTTCCCATGGTGGATTCTTGGATGGAGAGGAGCGAAGAAGTGTTGGAACAGATGCATTAAAGAATTGAACAGGTGATTCGGTGAAACAAGGAGCAGACTGATCATCATCGGAATGAGACTTCAGTCTACTAGCCTGGAGACGGAGTCTGTTTGGCCACGAATGACTTTTTACATTTACAGGGAAGTAAAAGGTTGTTGCCTAAATATATAGGTCCTTTCAAGATTGTTATAGAATCAATGAGGTTACATACAGGTTAGACTTAACATCCCTCAATGTAAAGTTTCTTGTTCATTCCATGTATCTTTATTAAAACCTATTATTGCACGCCACCCCCACCAGACATGATAGATTGGGAACCTGTTTATACTGTTCATAAAGCTGTTGGATGCCAGGAGACGATGAGAAACCTGCTCCTTGTCCTAGGGGCCGCCCAAGAAAGGGTCTCTCCAGCCTGCTTCCTGCTTGTTTGAGGGGTCTGCATGATCAGATCCCTTCTGTTCAGTGCCTTGACAGCTCTGGATCTGCCCCTATTCGGAAGTCTGGCAGTGGGCGAGGTGGTTGCCTTGGTTGGCCTAATTCTGAGGCTACCCAGGACTCTTTGGGGGATGGGGTTCTGTCACGCATCCTCCAAGTATCCTCCTAGATACGGACTCGATCACCTGGCTCCTTAGCACTCCTATCAACGATCTCGCTGTCCTGAATATTAATTCTTATCACCCGTGTTTGTGTTTACATGAAAAACATAGCTCAGTATTTAAGCCCAGGGCTTTAGTTAGGTTCTTTACAAAGTATTGCCTCCTTTCTGTGAGCTACTGAGCATTTATTCTGTTCTGTATTTCTCATGTATGATCTTTGCCTTGTTGTTTTGACTTCATGCCTTTTGCCTTGCCCTTTTGGACTGTTTGCCTGATTGTTGTTTTTTGGATCTTGACCCTCTGCCTGTATTTGACTACATATTTGCCTTTCCCATTTTGGACTGTTCGCCATTGTGGTATGATTGTGTTTTTTGTAAGCTTTCTGGAACTGACCCATGTCTGTTTTTTTTGACAACAACCTTGGATTGTGTTACTATCAGTCTACGTCTGAATCTGCTTGACATGTTTCATAACCATGTTTTTGTTAAAAGCATAAAATCAATCAGATCAATAAATCAAATCAACTTGTGAGAGATCTAATATGGACAAGAGCTAAATTAAAAACCTGTGTGTTTTGCTCCACAACTGTGACTCACATTTTAAATACTGTAGATTGAACAGGAAGTACATTACAGATTATGTGGATATTATCTGGAACTTCCTGTTCTTTCCATTTCTGATAAGTAGTGAAATGGGAGAAGTTACCGGCAAACAGGTTCCAAAGCACGTTTTCAAAACATGTAGTGCTGACATCACTGCAGCAGCACGAGCCTGAAGAAATATCAATTCAAGTATAATATCGAAATACATTTTCCCTCATCACTGTATCCAAACAGTGACCTGAGCATTGAATTACCGACACCTTGAATGGTGAACAGAACGCTTTAGTACCCGTACACATCCCAACACAAAAGAACCCAATGGGCGCACAGCACAACATTCAGTCACCGCAATACATCAGTATAGAAATGTTTCACCTCTGCTGAGATGTTAAACAGATCTGCAAAGTCCCAGAACTCTCATACCGCAGAGTGAGAAGAGGGTCTAAACGAGAAATCGTTACACTCCGACCTAAAACTAGCATGTGTCCAGTCGTCTCTCTCACTGACCTCTGTGGAGGAATGAAGGCGACTACATCACCCATAACACACCTGATGTAAGTGTCCATTCTGATGAGGTGGATGATCCGTATGGATTCTCTGCCGTACAGTAGAAAACTCCATCTGCTCCTGCAGCTAAAGTTAAACTGGCTCCTTCTCCAAACTGTGTGATGTTCCCTCCTGTCTTCCTGAACCAGGTGTAAGAGCTGGCAGGGTTGGAGTCGCTGACACAGACCAGCGTGACGGAGCCGTTAACCTCAGTCTCAGATACAGATGGAGGTCTGGGAGAGTCTGAACGAGACAGAGACTCGACTAGTTACTGAGCTTCTTACACTCAGAGAAAAACATCATACAGAACAAACTGCTCTTACTCTGAACTATAAGAGAAACTCCTGAACAGTGTTTGGGGAGTCACTAAATGAAAGGAACTCAGTTTAAACTGTTGTAATGAATTCACTGTAACACTTTCTAACTTCACACTGAGGATTAACGAACACCATGAATAAAACCTCACAAGTACAAACGAATGATATTGGACAGAATCAAAAACACAAACTGAATTATATTAGAACTGTATAATCAGCGTCTCTCAGAGTGACTGAACATGAGTTCACTGTAATCCAGTGGAAGCTGCCAGTGAGATGATCGAGTGAGTGCAGGATGTTCTGGAGGTTCTGTTCTGTTCTGAGGGCAGATTAAAGTGAGGTCTTACAGACGGCAGGAGAGCCGAGCTCCTCGTATCCTTTCACAGCGCAGGAGTAGCTGCCAGCATCCACAGTTCTGTCTCTCAGCTCCAGTTCATTTCTGTTCTGGTCAGATACAGGCTGTCCGTTCCTGTACCAGATGTAGGTGGGGTTGTTGGGTAGAGTGCAGGTGGAGCTGCAGTTCAGCTTCTTTACTCCTCCATCTGTATCTGACACTGTAACCTTCAGATCTGCAGGTGATTTTAAACAAGGTTTAGTGTTATTTTCATCTGTAGACACTCTTCCAGTTAACTCCCCTCACTGTATGTTATCTAGTAGGGGTGTGTATGGACACTCGGTTCACTGTTCCAGGGGTCAGTATCTGAACACTGAAATCACTGCTGGGGTATTTCTTACGCTGCATAATGTAAAGTCAGGGAGGAAATAATACAGGTCAACTTCCTTTTTCCTTCCCTGAGATTATCCGACTATCCACTCATTCACCCTTACAGACACTGGAATATCGGAATTAGTCAGAATGCAGGTCTTTATTATCCAGAGTTACCTGTGACGGACAGAGTGACTCCAGGTCTGCCAGAGTATCTGCCGTCAGGATGATCAGTGTAGAATCTGAAGCTGTATGTGTGAGCGTCGCTCTCTCTCAGGTCAGTGATGGTCATTCTACAGGAGTTCAGGGTCCGGCTGTACTGCACTCTCCCCTCATACTGATCAGACTCTCGTACATCCTCAGGCTCAGCACCAAACTTCCACTGACTTTCAATGTACCAGAGTGATCTCTTCACTGTGAGTCCTTCAGGGTGTTTATAAGAGCAGGACAGATCAACTGATGATCCTTTCAGAGCACAGACACGTCCAGCAGTGTAGATCACAGCCCACTGCTGGTTAGGCAGTTCACCTGGAACACAGAGTCACAGCCAGGAAGGAGGAATTTTATAATATTAGAATATCAGTCTGCTACTGAGTAACAACACTATCCAGCGTTATACCCTCAGAAACAACCTTTGCTTTATAAAATGATGAATGTAGCTCTTTATAACTGTTTGAAGTCCCAGTCGTTCTGCTGTCTAACATCTCCAAAGAATGACCCTCATTAAAAGTCCATGTAGAGGTGTAACTAAAGCTCGTCCTCTCAGAAAAGCTGAGGGAACAGCAGAGAGACACTGGCAGTGAGACAGACAGAGACAGTGAGAGAGAAACGTACTACAGTAAATACACATTGCTATGACCTCAGGGAAAAGCCTGGACCCCGACTGGACTGGGAGCAGATCGGAGGAGTGAAGATGGGATTATAGACGCCCCAAACCACAGGATAATCTGGGGACATCGTTGTTTAGGATCCCTCTGATATTGGAGACCTTCTGCAATTTCAGATTTTGCCCAGTTATCCTTAAGTGTCTGTGTGGCTACCTGTCTGTCTGTGTCTGTCTGTCTGCCCTGTGATGGACTGGCGACCTGTCCAGGTTGAATCCTGCCTTCCACCCAATGCCAGTTGGGATGAGTTCCAGCTCCTCCGTGACCCAGAAGGATAAGCGGTTTAGACAACGTGTGCATTTTATTTTATTCACTACATTTAAATGTTTTGGGGCTTTTACCAGGGGGCGGGGCTTAGAGGAGGGCGGTCACCTGCAGTCTGTATTTGTAGCCTGATTTTGAGTGACAGGTCTTCTGAACAGCCTCTCAGCATTAACCGCCTCCAGCACGGGAGAACATGTGGTACTGAGAGCCGCTATGAGTGCAGCGCTGTTCCGATGTTGTGGACTGTGTTTTAAATTATTGATGAATCATGTTTATCAGTCTTGTGTCCAGCTGTGAAAAATGATGTCATTTGGGAAATTATATTTACAGAAATCAACAAAGTCTGTAAGATAAGATAAAAACGTCTCTTCTGTTCCATCAAACCCCTTTAAACCAGTTTATAAATCACTGCTTGTGTTGGTTTTCACCAGCTGGTCCAGCATTTCTGGATTCCCAGTCCTTCACCATCTACTCTGAAGCACTGACGCTGTGGAAACGTGTGTTTAGTGGGCTTTAACTCCGGCTGTGCTCGGCGTCTCACTCCTCCTGCAAGTTCATCAACCAGCTCATCTGAGTGTCTCTGATCATCATTTTCATCCTGCAGCTCCAAATTAATCTGAGCTCTGTACAAATTTAAGGAGCTTCAGAAGAAGAGAGATGAAATCTCCACCGGTCACTAAAGCAGCAGCTGGACTCATAATTAATCAGTTATTAATCAGCCTTTGATCAGCTGATAGCAGCAGCTGGCTAGTGCAGCATCCCATAATGCACCTTCTGTTTAATTTCCATGTGATTGATCCGGTAAAATCAATCATTTGAAATGTGGTTCTGTGTGACGTCGTGACGAGTTCTCAGGGTTCTGATCGATTTCAGTGTGTAAATCCAGACCAACGGGAACTTCATGGCTGTTTGGAGTGGAAATGGAATGACTAAGGGGGGGGGCTGACTGTAAGGGGGGGTCTGACTGTAAAGGGGGTCTGACTGTAAGGGGGTCTCTGACTGAACAGCACTGACCATATTAAGGTATTCCTGAGTCCATACAGTGACAGACATGATGTGGTTCATTATTACTGAGAACAATTTCCTGCGTGTGTTTTAAACATTTTATAATTTAATAGTTTGTCTCTGGAAAGTTCTGGTGAAGCTTTAAGCAGACTGAACCTCTTCATTCTGAACATCATGAATGTTTACTAGAATTAAAGGTTCTGCCTGTGTTCTGTCCGGGTCATCCTGGAAAAGCTGCTTCCAGTTATCTGAGGATTTTATTGATCAGTGATCATGAAGTATCTCAGGATCTCAGTTTGCAGTGACAGCATTCAGATCTGGAGGAACGTTCTTCCTCAGCGTAACGTCTGAAATCAGCACTGAAAGCTGCTTATTTGGTTCTGAATTTCTTCTAGAATTACTTTTCTTCAGTTTTGCTGACAGACTGACTGACACTCACACTTGCGGCGCGGTTCCGGACCTCACAGGAGTATCTGTCCTGAACAGGTGAGCTGGTGGAGATGAACCAAAATGTGGCTCCATATGAACATCCTAGATAGTCTCCATTCCAGGATCCTGTATGTTCTGTGTATCTGTGTCTGTATCTGTACCAGCTGTAGTAACAAATCCCTTCAGGCCAGCAGGTGGAGCTACAGGTCTGTTTCACCACTGTCTGTCCTGCAGGTTTACAATCCACCTTCACCTGCAGAACTGAACACACACACACGCGCACACACACACGCACACACACACACACACACACACACACACACACCCCATGTATCAAAATGTTGTGAAGCAGAAGTTTTATTAATGTGTTTATGAGCAGAAAAGACTTTGATCAGCAGTGTTTAACACTGTAGCTCCACTCAGAACATCAGATATCAGAGATATGAGCTTCACCTGCAGACAGTCTGAGTGGAGCCACAGTGTGAAACACTGCTGAGAACATTCAGAACATTCACTGGACAGTCAGTAAAGCTCCAGCGCTATGATTATATTTCATAGATTTCATTTCATATCAGAGAGAAAACATTTAAAGGGTCAACACACTACAAATTTCTCCTCTTCTGCTTTTCCCTCTGATGTCCACTTACACTGTTTGAGTGGATTAATGTCCCAAAACGTCTTCAGAATCTATTCATTTATAAATGTTTTGTTTAGTGACATCACAAAGAAAACGAGCAGTAAACCGGCCGCCTGTGTCGTTTATATGGACTGTCTGCGCTGAGGAGTGAAAGCTATCACAGGACAGTCTACATACTGTTTGTATTAGCTCGCGCTATTGGATTTATTTTAAACGTTAATTCGAGTTTTAAAATCTGTTAACTCTTAAATTGTGTTTTAAACTTCCTCGAAACTTATAAACTCCTTCAGTTTATTAGTAACTCCGTGTTTCTAACCCGCTTCTCTTCTGTGTTTACTCCGAGGAAAATGGCGACCATGGAGGACCGCGCTCTCCAGACGCTCTCCGAGGAGCTCGCCCGGCTGGACCGGCAGATCCAGGCCTTGTTGGTGAAGCAGTCGGAGCTCCATCGGGCGAAGTCGAGGCTGGAGGAAGCCCGTGACGCCTCATTCGCCGTCTCTTCCCCGGGGCTACCGGCTGGGCGGACCGCGGCGGTCTGCAACTTCACCCCCGCGCCGGGGAGGGGTTGGGAGCGGCAGCGCGGCCGAGGCAAGCGGGTCTCCCCCCTACCTTCTCAGCCGGATTTTGCGTCCGCAAACCGGTTCGAGGTCCTCAGCTCGTCGCCATCGCCTCCTCCTCCTCCCCCAGCCCCGAGGAAAATAGATAAGGGGAGTGTTCTCATTGTTGGGGATTCTATTGTTCGCTATTTAAAGGTGTCAAAGGCTAAAGCTAAGGCTAAAGCTAATGCAACGGTGGCATGTTTTCCAGGTGCTCGTGTCCTGGACGTCGCCCGGCGGCTTCCTGCGGTGCTCTGGCACCGTGGGGATCCTGGCACCGTTGTAGTCCACGTGGGGACGAACGACACGTCCGCCCGGCGCAGTGAGGTCCTGAAGGAGCACTACCGGAGACTTCTGGACACCGCTCGCCAGCGGACCGACGCCAGGATCATCGTCTCCGGACCCCTGCCCACCTACCGCCGCGGGAGCCTGAAGTTCAGCCGCCTCTACGCACTCCACTGCTGGCTGCGGGAGTGGTGCCCTACCATCGGCGTGGACTTCGTGGACAACTGGGAGAGCTTTCGGGAGCGACCGTCCCTCTTCCACCGCGACGGGCTTCATCCCAGTCCCCTGGGATCCACCGTCCTCTCTGGAAACATTGAGGCGGTGCTACGCCGGGACTGACTGCCTGTATTCAGTCATACCGGGCAGGTTAGTGGGCTTAATAATAGTCCATTTAGTGAGAAATACTGCTCTAATTATTTACCCTACCACTTTTCTGATTACACTACTGGAAATAATATTTCTGTGTCACTTTCTCAGAACAGTGTAATTAAACCTTCTAAGATTGAGACTGTGTCTGTCCCCCGTGTAACGCGAAATCGGAATAATCAGAAAATCTGTTTTAACAATCTAATTAGAATTAAAACAAACGTATCCGTCTCTCAGAGTACTAGCAACGTCCGTATTAAAATAGGGCTTCTAAATATAAGATCGCTAGCACCTAAATCAGTTATTGTAAATGAAATTATTACTGATAATCAGCTTACTGCACTATGTCTCTGTGAAACCTGGGTTAAACCTGACGAATACATTGCTCTAAATGAATCCACTCCCCCAGGCTTTAGCTATTATAGTTACCCACGCAGGTCCGGTCGTGGTGGTGGGGTAGCCACAATATATGATTTAGTTCTAGGTGTAACTCAGAACTCAGGGTTTGATACTAAGTCGTTCGAAGTTCTTAGTCTTAAAGTAGCAGGTCCGTCTCCTGCTTCCAAAACTCAGCATTCGTTTCTACTGATAACAGTGTATCGTCCTCCTGGACCATATTCAGAGTTTATTAGTGAATTTGCTGATTTTTTAGCAGCAGTAACTCTTTCCTCTGATAGGATCGTTATTGCAGGCGACTTCAATATTCATTTTGAAAAGGATCAGGACCCACTAAAAATTGCTTTTAAATCAATTATAGATGCTCTAGGCCTCAATCAAAATATTATAGGCCCCACTCACCAATGTAGCCATACATTAGACTTAGTTCTGACAATGGGTATTGAAGCAGAGAATATAGTCAGTTTTTCACAAAATGACTCAATATCCGACCATTATTTAATCATGTTTGAAGTTGTTCTTAGTCAAGAAATCCTTCAGCCTCCCCGCTACAGTAACAAGCGTAAAATAACAACCTCAACAGCCAATTCGTTTATAAATAACCTCCCAGACTTAAACAGCTCCTCTCCGTCTAATGAAATAGATCTCGAACGCATAACTGAACATTTTCAATCTGTGCTCCGCTTTAACCTAGATAGTGTTGCGCCGATGAAAATAAAACCGATCAGGGATAAAAAGCTAGCCCCGTGGTATAATGACCACACGCGCACATTAAAACAAACAGCTCGTAACTTTGAACGTAAATGGCGACTCACTAAACTAGAATCCTTCCGACTTGAGTGGCAGCATAGTATGACGAACTATAAAAAAGCGCTAATTAAAACTAAATCACAGTACATCTCAGCTCTCATTGAAAAAAACAGAGACAACCCGAGATTTCTGTTCAGTACTGTGGCTAAACTTACTAAAAATCAAAAACAAACTAGCTCCGTTATCCCTGACACCATTAATAGTAACGATTTCATGAAGTTCTTAGATGATAAAATTAATAATATTAGACTAGAAATTCAGTGTCACTCACATAACATACCTATAGACATAGATGAATGCTGCACCAGCTCTGAGCCACACCTAGAGAATTTTATCCCAGTTATAGAAAAGGATTTGCTTAATATAATTAGCTCATTAAAATCGACGTCATGCTTATTAGATCCTACACAGCTATTTAAACAGGCACTGCCTAAGGTTGGGAACTCATTACTAGATATAGTCAATTCATCTCTCAGCTTGGGCTATGTACCTAATTCTCTCAAATTGGCAGTCATTAAGCCCATCATAAAAAAGCCAAATCTGGATCCCTGTGAGCTGGCTAATTATAGACCGATTTCCAATCTCCCCTTCATAGCCAAAATTCTTGAAAAAATAGTGTTTAAGCAGCTGTGCTCTTATTTACAAAACAACAGCATTCATGAAGTTTTCCAATCAGGATTCAGACAAAATCACAGCACAGAAACCGCCTTGCTAAGAGTAACAAATGACCTACTTTCTGCACTCGATAGGGGCAGCACTGCCATTCTTGTGCTCCTTGATCTCAGTGCTGCCTTTGACACTATAGATCACGCTATTTTGCTCAATAGATTAGAAAATCTTATAGGAATTAAAGGATCCGCCCTCACCTGGTTCAAATCCTATCTTAGTGATCGCTACCAGTGTGTTCATTTAAAGAATAAATGCTCTTATCAGTCTAGAGTTAAATATGGTGTCCCACAAGGGTCAATTCTGGGCCCAATACTCTTTACACTCTACATGCTACCGCTGGGTAAAATAATCCGTAGGCACGGTATTAACTTTCACTGTTATGCAGATGACACCCAACTTTACATATCAGCTAAACCCAATGAGGACCTCTGTCTAAACCAAATAACTGACTGTATTAGAGAAATAAGAAAGTGGATGACACTTAATTTTCTCCTACTAAATTCAGATAAAACTGAGGTCCTCCTACTAGGTCCCAAACTTGATAAAATCGATAATATTGTAGTAGAAATAGATGGTCACCTAATCATACCAGGTAAAACGGTGCGAAACTTAGGAGTCATTTTTGACTCAGTTCTTTCATTCGATGTGCATATATGCAGCATAGTTAAAACCGCATTCTTCCATCTACGTAATATAGCTAAACTCCGCAACATACTCTCTCATGCAGATGCTGTGAAGCTGGTGCATGCATTCATAACCTCTAGACTGGACTACTGCAATGCTTTGTTGGCTGGAAGTTCATGTAAATCTTTGAATAAGCTCCAGCTGGTTCAAAATGCAGCTGCTAGGGTGCTCACCAGAGCTAGAAAATTTGATCATATTACACCAATCCTCTCATCCCTACATTGGTTACCTGTTAAATTCCGTATAGACTATAAAATACTCCTTTTGACGTATAAATCTCTTAAAGGGCTGGCCCCGCAATATCTGGCGGAACTCCTTATCCCTTATAACCCGCCATGTACACTCCGCTCGCAAGAGGCCGGCTTATTATCAGTCCCGCGTATTAGAAAAAACAACGCATTAGGTAAAGCTTTCTCTTATAAAGCTCCGCAACTTTGGAATAATCTCCCTATTAATATACGGGACTCAGACACACTCTCAGTCTTTAAATCCAGACTCAAAACATTTCTTTTTGAACAAGCTTTTAGATAAATTTATCATAGCGGTTCTCTCTAGCTGTAGCCTGCAGCTATTCTACTATTGTCCAGTGCACACAAACTTAGTCTGTACTGTTGGTCTCCCTTTAACGATTTCTCTTACAGCTCACACACCAAACACAAACCCTGTTCTAATCATTATCTTTCTCTTTTTCCCCTCATGTCCTGAGCTGCTGTCTGGAGGTGTCCATCCAGGGTCCCTGTGCTTTTTCACAGGCGTGCCCCGCTCTTCAGCATAGTATAAAACCATTCTAACCTCTTTTTCTTCCCTCCCACTCTGTTCTCTCTCTCTGTCTCTCTCGCATGCGTCGAGATGTTCGGTTGGCCTGTCTGGAGGTGCCGATTCGTGTTTGCAGCACTCTGGAATCGGCCCTGTCCCGCTCAACAGAGATTAACACAACCCTTCTAACCTATCTTTCTTCCCTCCCACTCCGTTCTCTCTCTCTATCTCTCTCACATGTGTCGAGATGCCCCGTTGGCCTGTCTGGAGGTGCCCCATTCGTGGTTCCAGCGTTCCAGCCATCTTTTTGCACTCTCTTTGTACTGTTGTTCTTGTTTCTGTTCTGTTTCTTCTGTGCGGGTCGACCCACGGGGGTTGGGTTCCTCGGACTGAGCCTTGGTCCCTTCTAAGGTTTCTTCCTCTTAAAGGGAGTTTTTCCTTACCACTGTAGTCACCACAAAATTGGCTTCACTGTGGTGATGCTCATAAGAGGCGTGGACCTGTTTTTTCTGTAAAGCTGCTTTGTGACAACCTTGTTGTAAAAAGCGCTATATAAATAAACTTGAATTGAATATGACCCGGTCCGGGTTCAGAGACCAGCACATGACAAAATACCAAACCAAACTACTAACGGTTTAAAAATCCAACAAACCTGAAAACAAAGACAGAAAATATTAAATCTTCCTGAACAAAAACACAAAACCCAGAGAAACAGAACCAAACCCAAACAATGGCAGCCAAACCCTCACCTGGAGAAGTTCTTACTAAAACACACTGAAAGGGAAAATATGTACAGAATATACCACAGGCTAGCGGGTTTAAATGGGCCGGGCTAAACCGGGCCAGAAGGCCGATTAGTCTGCGGCGACTGCTGTCAGGTCCAGGTTTAGAGTCACGTGGGCCTTAAACTCCACCGCTGTGTCTTCAGAAGCTGCAGTTTAAACTGAACCCAATTCCTGGAGCATTTACAAACCACACGTCTGCCACTAGATGGCGCTGTTTCTCAGGTTTAACTGAGGTTCATCTGCCCTCACCTACAACCCCAGCCTTCGGCCCAGGGTCGGTGCCGTCGGCCAGGAACACAGAGACACAAGCAGAACACGGACAGGGAAAAGGAGCAGAGCGTAACGATGTGTTTAAGCTCCACCGCAGCGCATTTCTGTCCCCAAACTTCTGCTTTTAACTGAGGAAGATCTGAACAGCGTCTGTTCTGTCACTTAAGCTCAGTTTCTACTGACTTGCTCCGCCCTGTTCACAGAACCGAGAGCTGCTCAAAGACGTGTGAAGATGGTGGAAACTTCACAACCACAGAAGAGCCGACCTCAGTTTAAAACAGCTCCAAAGCTTTAACAGAGTTAATCACACAAATAAGCTCTGATGAAGATCTTCAGCTTAAAGCTGCAGTTAGTCTGAATGTTCTGGAAGTGTAAGAGATTATAAAACGGTATCAGTTATTAATCTTTAGCTCCTGCAGCTCTGCTGTTCGTTCTAAAGCCACTTCCTGAGACTGAATCGCGTCAAATGTTTTAAAATGTTCTGAAAAACACTGAAACTGTTAAATGTTGAAGGGTTTTTAGTCTCTACACGTTAATCTGACGCAGATGTAGATCAACGCTGTGGAGCACAAACACATTAAGAGCAGAAATGGAAATAAATGGAAAGTTTACCTTCCAGTAAAATGAGGATCAGAGCTACTGAGCTCTGGGAAAACATGGCAGCATCGCTCTTCAGACCCAGCGGATACCTGAAGGTCCAGAAGGTCCAGAAGCTCCTCACTCTGACTCTCCTACACTTATGAACTGCTCTGATCTCAGCAGAGAGAAAGTCAGCAGAGACACTGAAGACGTGATCTGCACTGTGTGGTCTGTCGTCGCTCCTCCCCTTTCAGCTCAGAGTCGCTTCCTCTTCCACTCGACTCCCTCAGAAAGACGTCTGAGTGAGATCATTTTATTTCTGTGATTCTCTGTGAGGATCATCTCATCACATCACATCAGAACCTACTGCCATACATTAAAGTCCAGAACGCCGCCTTTTCAGAGAGGAAAGGGTCAGTTATGATAGCAGTGATATGAGATGAAGCTCCTCTTCTAAACGGCTCTATTTCTGTCCTTTTATCTCCAGAAAGGTTCATGATGTTCTAGCAGGTTTGGCCTCTCCTGGGTCCTGATATTCAACTTCATGCACACCTGCAGCGTTTGGTATGATGGCCACCAAGCAGAAGGTGTTTGAAGTTCAACATTAATACAGTTCAGAGTGTCTCACAGTTTAAAACACACTTTAGTGCTGAGACGCTGGCCGCAGTCCGGGGTGGGTGTTTGTGGGTAACGAGGCAGTGACTCTGGGTGAGTCAGTAGAGTCTCTGTGGGGGAAACACTGCAGTCTAATACAAAAGTCTGAATGACATCAAAAACCCAGCTCTTGAAGTGTCCTGTTATTTTTAACACAGGAATTAAAATGTTCATCAGTTTATTATAAAATCCCAGTTAAAGTTCATTTTAAGGCATATTTAAGTGTATAAATGCAGCAGAAACAGACATTTCAGGTCGTGTTGTTGATGTGATAAAGTCCCCTCAGTGAAATCATTTCCACTCCGGTATGTGAGGATATAAATATGAGAGATGCAGAGCTGGTGATGGAACAGAAACTCAGAAGACCAGCATTAGAGAGAGATGAGCTTATCTGACACCATCAGCGTCTAGAACTATTAAACTAACACTCTCAGTCACATGACCGACCCTTCACACACACAGAGCCGCTGCACTCACCACAAATGATGATGTCATTTTTATTTTAAGGTCAAGCTGAAGAGCTGAGAGTCTGCAGGACTTTAAAAACATCCATCATCATTCTTACATTATGAGCTGATCGGCTGTCAAACTTATTGGGTTTTACACAATAACTAGTGGAAGTGTTGAGAGTTAAAGCAGCTAAATAACTTTAGACGGGGGCATTTCAGACCATTTCAGTAAATAAATGAGAACTAGACTGATCACTGATCATTATGAAGTACTATAGATGTGTAGGACGACTACACCACCGCAGACTCCCGGCACCTGTGGACTGCAGCACATCAACTGCCAACAGACGAGCAGGGCGGCCACAACCAGCCACACTACACTACCTGATGAGCTGAATGAGCTCTGTGCTCAGCCTCAACCCTGGCTGAGAGACATTATGGCCACACAGAACACACAGAACACACGACTCACTGGGACATCAGTGGACGTGCAGGACCTCGAAGAGAATAAACCCACGGAGAGCAGCCGGCCCAGACAACATCTCCAGGCATTCTTTAGGCTTCCATCCCACAGAAACTCACAGCAACACCCACCTTAATGTTCTCTGCCAGGAAGTTAAACAAACTCACCACCTTTATTTCCTTTATTTTACAGTTATCTTAGAACAACACAACAGATCCTCATTTCTTTCCCATATTTTCAGTGTGATTAATCTAGAACCTTGCTTTCTTTATCAGGTTCTAGCAGCTGGGTTCCCTGTTCAATGTGCACTCGCTCCCCTGTCATAACTGAGTTTATATTAATAAAATAAACTCCTACAAAGAGTTTAAGGTGCGCTGTTTGTTCCAGCGTCTACCTGCTTTACGTCCACCATAACTCAGCTGACTGAGCCGCTGTCTACAGACACGGATGAATGGACGCTTGCTGAGACATCAAGTGCGAGGATTCAGCGAGCCGGGTCAGTCTATTCCTGGTCAGGCTTTTTATTGAGATTTACTCCTAGGATGATGAACTCAATGCGTTCCGGGAGCTCTTTGTGTTACTGGAGTTAAATAGTGAGGTTGTTTGCACAGTGCCCTCCCCCTTAAGGGGGTTAAACTGCGTTGTACGAACTTTTAAATCTCTCTCTCGTGTCTTTGGAGCTGTTCAGGAGGAGCTAAAATAGAGCCAGGAATAGCGAGGGGGCTAATAGTTTTACACATAAGCAGTGTGTCAATACAAGTGTGTAGTGCTGTGTAAAAAGGGGACGTTTTATCGAGGGGGGGGGGTTGTGTTTAGGTGATTCAGCGGTTTGCTACGTGCGTGTTTGCATGTTTTATCTATACGTGGTGTGAAATAGATTATTAGCCCCGGTAACCCTTCTAGGCCTCCTGGTACAGCTGTACAAGACAAGAGGTATTGTTTTATAGAGTGTTTGTTTTTAGAAGTGTTGCTAATTAATAAACCTCCAATCTTTTTTATCACATCTGTTCTCTGTGGTGATCTACTAAAAACGATTAGACGGTCATGCAGTGTTGAGGTTTGAGTGGGGACTGACTCTTGTTGGGCATGCGCACTGTGTGTATTCTTATTGGATAGGCCAGGTGACATCAGGCGGGAAACCAACGCAGAGAAAAAGTCAGGATGATGAGCGAGGTTGTGCTTCACTAACGGTGTCCGTACCCGACTTAAATAAAAGGTGAAACCCAAGACGACGTTGACTCACAGCGCATCATTACATGGTGTCAGAAGTGGCGACTTCGCATGCCTCGTCTTCGAGTGCCATGTCGAAGTTTCACGCACCTGAAGCATTTGACTTCACCCAGCCGGCTTCATGGCCGATCTGGAGACAGCGGTTCTCCCGCTTCCGGATTGCAACTAAGCTCGATCAAGAAGACGGTGATGTACAAGTCAATTCACTTCTCTATGCAATGGGCAAAGAAGCTGAGCCTCTTTTTAGCACGTTTGTCTTTACGGCAGATGAAGAGGCTAACTATTATGATGCGGTGGTGAGTAAGTTTAACGACCATTTTGTGCCACGGCGCAATATTATACACCAGCGTGCATGCATTCACAAGCGAGCGCAGCGGAGTGGAGAGAGTGTTGAGGCTTTTGTAAGGAGTTTGTACGAAATGGCGGAGCACTGCAAATTTGGCTGAACCAAAGATGAACAGATACGTGATCGTACTGTGATTGGGGTGGCTGATAGCGATGTGTCTGAGAAGCTGCAGCTAGAGCCGGAGCTGACTCTGGAGAAGGCTACACAGGTGGCACGCCAGGCAGAGCTCGTTAAAATACAAAACGCCGGCATGCGAGCACAGTGCGTCGATGAAGTTGGCTGCAAAAACAGGCAGCGTAAGCCGTTCAAGGGGCATGTGATGGAAAAACGAAACAACACACACAACGAACTGAAGGCAGCGCAGGGCGAAGCTGTTCAAGGTGCGCATGCCTGCATGAGCCTGGAACATGTCCGGCTTGGGGAAAAAAGTGCCGTAAATGCTATAAGACTGGCCATTTTAATGCAGTGTGCAAAATAAAAGTGAAAGAGGTCACTGTCACCCAAGAGGTAAACAGCAGTCAAGATTCCTGGTTTTTGGGTCAAATGTCAGATGACGATGTAAAAGATGAATGGCAAGTTAAGCTGCAACTGAACGGCACAAATGTGCATTTCAAAATTGATACTGGAGCAGACGTTACCGTTATGTCCGAAAACGTTCAAAAGCTTACCACAGCAACCCCACCTGGAGGAAGTAAAAGCCAGTGTGTGGAGCCCTGGTGGAAGACTGGTTCCCAGGTGGAACTGCCTTGGTAAATTTCCCGCTTCCACACAAAGAAAGGAGCAAACTTTTAGCTTTTGGATCTACGTGCTCAAGGGCCCATATACCAACAATCTGCTTAGCAGGAAATTTGCCTGCAGCATGGGGCTAGTACAGAGACTAGAGGAAGTTGAAATAGAAGATGATTTGTTCGGTGACATAGGTCTGTTAGACTGTGAACCGATAATGATTGAGCTTTAGTCTGATGCTAAGCCGTACAGTCTCGTCAGTCCCCGCCGTGTGCCCTTCCCAATGTTACCAAAAGTGGAAGAGGAATTAAGATGCATGCAACAGTTAGATATTATTGAAGAAGTCAAAGAACCTACTGATTGGTGTGCACCCATGGTACCAGTGATGACGAGAGATGGAAAGGTGAGGATATGTGTGGACTTGAAAAGGTTAAACGAGGCTGTGAAACGGGAGAGATTCATACTCCCAACACTTGAGGACATAGCACCAAAAGTGTCAGGGGCTGCAGTTTTCTCCACACTCGACGCATCAAGTGGGTTCTGGCAAATACCCCTCAAAATCTCCAGTAGGAAGTTAACTACATTCATTACACCCGTAGGCAGGTTCTGTTTCAAGCGTCTCCCATTTGGGATTACATCCGCACCTGAAATCTTTCAAAGAGAAATGAGCATGCTTCTGAGGGGTCACTCAGGTACAGTGGCAGTGATGGATGATATTCTGATCTATGGTAGGGACAAACAGGAACATGACCAAAACCTCAGAGCAGTACTTCAGACAATAAAGGAGTCCGGGCTGAAGTTAAATCGAGGCAAATGCCAATTTGGGAAGTCAGAAATCCAATACTTCGGACATGTAATCGGAAAGAATGTCATCAGACCAGACCCTGGCAAAGTCAAAGCCATCACAGACCTTCCCAGTCCGACAAACATTACTGAACTTCGTCAGGTGTTAGGGATGATTAACTTCTTGGGCAAGTTTCTGCCGGGGTTGTCTGCCGTTTTGCACCCCATGACCAAACTGCTAAGGAGTGATGCTGAATGGGTGTGGGGGGATGCCCAAAGACAGGCTTTCAATCAGGTCAAGAACATGCTAGTATCGGCACCTGCTTTAACCTTCTATGATAGCAGCAAGCCTACGGTGGTGAGCGCAGATGCGAGTAGCTATGGCCTCGGGGCAACCCTCCTACAACAAGGAGGAGAACTACATCCAGTTGCTTTTTGCTCTCGAACGCTGACCCCGACAGAACAGCGGTATTCCCAAATTGAAAAAGAGTGCTTAGCAGCAGTGTGGGCGTGTGAGCGGTTTACACGATATCTGCAAGGTATGAACAGATTTTCTCTTCATACAGATTATAAACCACTCGTTCCCCTAATGAATTCATATGACCTCGACAAGGTACTACTGCGATGTCAGCGCCTGTTAACGCGCTTAATGAGATTCAGCGTCACTGCAGTCCATGTTCCAGGGAAGCAGCTGGTTCTAGCCGACACAGAGTCGGAAGTGGAAGCTTACGTACAAGCTGTTATGTCTACTAGGCCAGTGACTGGAGACAGACTGGACACACTTAGAGCTGAGGATCTACTAACCTAAACAATGAGAACAAGAGTAAAACTACAGAAAAGCAACTGAAAATATACAAACTCTACATTAATAAATCTGATTTACACAGTGACATTTTTACTCAAACTGGATCCAAATCATCTCAACTCTGTTCACACTGAGCGATCAGAACCGCCTGGTTCTGCTCCGTGTTTG